>NC_092806.1:161601454-161907980 GCF_040954645.1 Diabrotica undecimpunctata | reverse complement strand
ACAATATATACCCAAACCCCAAACCCAACTTTGACTGCTTAATTTTGTAGAACTTATTCCCACTAAATATTTTTATTCTGTACAAATTACAATTCTGTAATTTTATTATTTGTTATCAATACATTATACGGTGTAAATAAATATTGATTGTCGGTAATTCGTAAAGTTCTATTTTAATTTTATTTGCGTTTGTTTACATTAATATTGACTAAGAGCACGTATGCTTGGTTGTATAGTAATTTCCAGCCACTTTTAGTCTGTCAAAAAGTAACTAACTTCGCAAAAAAATAATTACTAAATTCACTAGACAGTTCGGACTGGGAATAGCGAACCGAGTTTAATTGTGGATTTAAAGTATATGACTGAGTGACTATATTAGTGAGAGACCACTTTGACGAACAAATAAATCCAACAGATATATTTTATACAAAATGTACAACAATGCTTCTTAAATATGAACCAAATATAATGAAATAAATAAAGACATTATACTTTTGAAAATTAAAAAGAAATAAATATAATCATTGTAATACTAAAAAATATAATTATCATCTCCGCCTATGTCTTGAAGTAAAATATATATCGCTAACTTAACACCGGTAAAATTAAAAATTATCGAAATAAATTAAAGGCCGATTCACATTAGACGTTCAGGTCACGCTCCGCTCGAGTTCCGCTCACGATCAAGAATTGTGTACACTATTCACAGTAAGCGCTCAGGTGACGCTCCGCTCACGATCAAGAATTTCGGTATACTATTCAATTTGGCGGGACTCAGAGAATAGGCACAGTTCTTTGCATATATAAATTTGTTTAACATGTTTAAAGATTTTTCTAACAGTGATTTGGCTGTCATTGCTTTATGTTTGGACGAAGAAGAGCTTCAGTCAACCAATAAACAGACAAGAATATGGGTGCACAATATTTTAAAAACAAGGAAAACAGAAGGGTAGTTTTTTACTCTGTATAAAGGACTCTATGACGATGAAACTAAATTTTTTCAGTACTTTCGAATGACAAAACATAAATTTTATTGTACGGTATTTTATGTACCGTATCAAAATACAGTCTATCTCCCTGGTTGTACAATTCCTTACAGCAGCGCACCAATTCAATCAACTGTCATCTATCGAGCTGCAAAAATCGTACCTTCACCTGACTGTTACTAATTCACACTACCCTGCCGCTCCACTCCACTCAGATCAAGTCACGATCAAACTATTCTCCTGGAGAATCGCCGCGGTCAAAAGAGCGGGACGGAACGTGAGCGTTGTGTTTACTGTGAATAGCACCATTTAAGATGCGTGTAAGAATACTTGACCGAACCTTGAGCTGAGCGTGAGCGGAGCGTGACCTGAGCTATAATGTGAATCGGCCTTTATTCTCATTCACTCATCGACTCATCTCATATCTCATTCCAATTCCGTATTCCGTCATTCATGATATGACATGATTGGGTTTGGGTTATTATGAAAGTTGTTTTTAATTAGATTAGATTTATGTGCACTATAATGCCTGTTTTGATTAAAGCGTAAGTAATTTTTAAACAGATACAGCCCTTTATTTATAAACATAATTTTCTAATTTGGTGTGTGCCGTATTGACTGTAACCTCAGTTTGTTTTAAACAATTACAATGGGCCCACCTAAGCGCTCAAATCCTTATAAATCCGATAGTAAATCCCAGAAAAAACGTAATAAAAAGGAAGACAACGAAGAATGGAACTATGAAGAAGATGACACCAATGATACAGACGTAGTTGAAGCCGATGTGCCGGGCGCTGCAGCTCGAGATGCCGAAAAAAATGACCAGTCGGTACAGGAAGATGAATTCGGAGCCAAAGATTATCGCTCCGAGATGATACTAAAGCCTGATAACATGTCCAGGCCTTTGTGGATAGCACCAAATGGTCATATTTTTTTAGAATCTTTCTCTCCAGTGTACAAACACGCACACGATTTTTTGATCGCCATTTCTGAGCCCGTCTGTCGCCCAGAATGTATACACGAATATAAATTAACAGCATATTCTTTATACGCTGCTGTAAGTGTGGGTCTACAAACCAATGATATTATTGAATATCTGAAAAGACTGAGTAAAACTAGTGTCCCTGAGGGTATTATAGAATTTATTAAGTTGTGTACGTTATCTTATGGTAAAGTGAAGTTGGTTTTAAAACATAACAAGTACTTTGTTGAGAGTCCTTTTCCTGAAATATTACAGAAGTTGTTAAAAGATCCAGTTATTCAAGAATGCAGGTTAAGAAGGAATGTGGAAAATGAAAATGAAGAATTTATCAAACAGGTAAGTGTATTTTTGATGTGCATTTTGTTTATATTGTTTTGGGTATGAGTTGGTTTAAGAATTTTTTGTATTTGTTTATTTCGTTATATACTTATTTGAATTAGTTTTTTATTTTTTCCCCAAATTTTTCAATATTCTCTTTTCTCTTATGTTTTTTGCTATTTTATTTCTCTTATTTGCAATTTTTGTCAACAAATACATCTTTTTATAGTAAATTTTTAAATTACAATGCAAGTCTATCTTTGTATTTGTGGCTATGAAGTTAATAACATAATTCCAAGATGAAATGGTTAAGTTATAAAGTTTATATTCTCTAGATTGTTAAAAAATTCTTAAATTAAAGCATACCTATTCATTTTAGACTCAAGACAAGAAAAAAGTACCTACCTTTGGGGCCAAACCAGGCACCTCAGGAGAACCTAGTGGTAACACCGACGGAGCTGTTGTTCCTGATGATATAACAAGTTTTTATGAAAAAATAGATGAGGGGGAAGATGAGGAAGATGCGTCCTTAGAGACTGTGTCTTTTGAGGTAAATCAAGAAAAAATTGAAGTTATTCAAAAGAGATGTATAGAACTAGAATATCCACTGCTGGCAGAGTATGATTTCAGGTTAGTGTTGTACAATTTTTTCAGCAAACTTAACTTCCATAAAAAATTTTACTAAACAAATATAAATATTTTTCTTTTATGTTATACTGTTAGGAATGACACCATAAACCCTGACATAAATGTCGATCTGCGTCCTTCAGCTGTCTTAAGACCTTATCAGGAAAAATCTCTAAGAAAAATGTTTGGAAATGGAAGAGCAAGATCTGGTGTAATAGTTTTACCTTGTGGAGCTGGAAAATCCTTGGTAGGAGTAACTGCTTGTTGTACAGTCAGAAAAAGAGCCTTGGTGTTGTGTAATTCTGGGGTATCTGTGGAACAATGGAAGCAACAATTTAAGATGTGGTCCACAGCTGATGATAGTATGATTTGCAGATTTACTTCTGAAGCCAAAGACAAACCAATGGTAAGCACATATTTATTCTTGAAGCTTGTGGGCCTGTTATTCTAACATAATCTTTTTTCATAACCCAAGTTGATTTTTTTGTTTTTATGGTATAAATGTACTTATTTCACAATATTCTTTTTATATTTCTCCCAGGGCTGCAGTGTTCTAGTGACAACATATTCTATGATTACTCACACCCAGCGTCGATCATGGGAAGCTGAGCAAACAATGAAATGGTTGCAGGAACAGGAGTGGGGAATAATGCTTTTGGATGAAGTCCACACAATACCTGCCAAGATGTTCAGGAGAGTGTTGACGATAGTGCAAAGTCACTGCAAATTGGGGCTGACAGCCACTTTATTGAGAGAAGATGATAAGATTGCTGATCTGAATTTCTTGATTGGACCAAAATTGTATGAGGCAAATTGGTTGGAGTTGCAAAAGAGAGGTAAGATGTTTGAAATATTTTTGTATGTTATCTCTCCAAGTTAGAAAAATAATGAAAGTTGAACAAGTTTTTTCAAGACAAGAGTCATTATCAATATAATTTATATAAGATATGCGTGTGTGGTATTAAGATAGTTTGTCCTTGTTTAAAAGTCTTGTGTATTCAAAAGTATTTTTGCTATCCTGAACTGTATTAAATCTTTTTGCACCAATATTTGTTTTAATAATTTAACAGACTGAACAAGATTGACATAAAAAATTCTTCTAGTTTTCATAGTTTATGAGTTTCAGAATATAAATATGTTTTTTAAATATTTTAGAAGAAGTAGAAAATTTTGGTTTAAAATTTTCCTTTATTTAACATTTAATGCTAAATCTGAATTAATTACCAATTTTACTGGCCCTTTTGCACTTCAGCCTTCACTTATCTCCAGAAGAACAATCTTACCAAAACATTTGTATATTTATTTAATAGATTTTTCTTCTGAAGTATTTATTTCTAATTTTGTAGGCTATATTGCTAGGGTCCAATGTGCAGAAGTGTGGTGTCCCATGACACCGGAATTCTATAGGGAATATCTCGTGTGCAAAACAAGCAAACGACTGCTGTTATATGTTATGAATCCAAATAAATTCAGAGCCACTCAGTATTTGATTAGATATCACGAAAGAAGAGGCGACAAAACAATTGTATTTTCTGACAATGTGTTCGCCTTGAAGCATTATGCAATAAAAATGAACAAACCATACATTTATGGGCCTACATCGCAAGGAGAACGGATCCAGATTTTGCAGAACTTCAAGTTTAATCCCAAGGTAAAGTATGATCAATTCTTTATTCAATTTTTATCACAGAGAAACTCAGGCTCATGTATCAGCAGTGTACAACCAAATAACGAGACTAACATTGTTAAATTTTATTTTTAATCATTAATATTCAATTTCATCCCCCTTTTCCATCCCTACTAGACTGAAATATTTTTATGCCAGCTCCTTCAGGACTGGTGACATCTTCAACTAACTCAAATATTGTTCTGTTTAATATAATTATATATTATAAAAAAAAATGGAAGTCACACAGTACTAGATCCTGCGAATAAAATGAACAATCTAACACTGGAATGGAGGTGAATGAACATACACTTCTTGCAACAAATTATAAGTTTTAATTGTTTTCCATAGATCCATATGAAGTTTAACAGCAATTCATTGTGTCACCATTTTTTAGCGAAACAGTAAAAGAGCGGTACTGCATGCTGAATTGAAGGTCTTATGCTAAATAATATCGGTCGCTGACATTTGGCCATGTGCACATTTCTTGTAACAGCGTTTTGGTCTCGTCATTTAATAGTTGTACCACATATGATTAAATTAACTTAGCTGGAACTATCTTACACATTCCAATGTTTATTATTTAATATATTTCTTTAGGTTATCTGCTGTATTTCATGGAAATTAACTATTTTAATTGGAAACGCGTTTATTTTCATATTTCGATTTCAACTTCGGAAAATACCATAAATATGTGAAATAAACCTATTGTCAATTCAAATTTTGGTTAGTTCCCATGAAATAACGTAGAAACTTTACAAGAAAATAGTTACATAACCATATTTTCTTAGGTCAACACGATTTTCGTGAGTAAAGTAGCAGATACTTCCTTCGATTTACCTGAAGCCAATGTCCTCATCCAAATCTCCTCCCATGGTGGTTCTCGAAGGCAAGAAGCTCAGAGGTTGGGTAGAATTTTGAGAGCGAAAAAAGGAGCCGTTGCAGAAGAGTACAACGCCTTTTTCTATACGTTAGTATCGCAAGATACTATGGAAATGAATTATTCCAGAAAGAGGCAAAGGTTTTTGGTGAATCAGGGATACAGTTACAAGGTTATCACCAAGTTGGCCGGTATAGAGGATGAGCCGGACATGTTGTATAAAACTAGAGATGAGCAAGGGCAGTTACTGCAACAGGTAAGTAGTAGTATGTTTGAGTATTTTTTTATGTTCTGAAATAATTTTCCCACTTGTTTGTAGACACTTTAGGATAACCCATATATAGTAATGAAACTTTTACAATAAACTTAACATGTAGTTCTAGTGCCCACATTTATTTCTGTTTACACTATTTTTTCTTAAGTACATGATCCAGAATATTATTTCATGTGAGACCAGTGTGAAAACATACTTTTGTGTGGTATACTAAGCTACATTTGTATGCATTTACAGAAGTATTTTTCTATATATGTATTCAAAATATGCATAAATGACAATATATAGGATGACATCTTAATCCTTTACACATACTAAACTACTTGGGTACATTATCATACTTTTTAGGTATTAGCAGCAAGTGATATTGACTGTGAAGATGAACGCATTCCAGGTGAAGGTGGTTCTAAGGGTGGTACCGTAAGAAAGGCAGGAAATATGGGTTCGATGTCTGGGGCAGATGATGCAGTGTACTATGAGTACAAAAAAGGTGGCGGTATGCTCAATAAGCATCCTTTGTTCAAGAGATTTAGATATTAGGTATATGTACAAGAAGTGTTTAATAAAAGTGTTGTTTTATAACCAGTTTTTTTTATTGAAGTCAACCTTTTTAACCTATTACAATGAACTATAAGTATGTCAAAAGTTTTCTGTAACCTTGTTGTATTTTCTGCTTCAATGACAGTTGTACAATCCTCACCACACTTTTGTGGTCCGAAAGTACAAATAATAATGGAAGCAGCATTAAAAGAAGAGCAACAGCTGCCGTCATCTATTAACAAAAAGATACGAAAATGCTTAATATTACCTGTTTCTTGATACATAACAGCTAGTTAACACTTAAACGAATCTGAAAGTACAGAAGCACAAATGAGATGACAAATGTAGTTAAATAGTAACATTCAACATATCTATATGCTGCTGGTGCATATCCAACTGGAAGTACCAAATATAAAGTCCCAAAAATGTCTCTATGCACATTTAGTATCTAATTGTATTCCTAGATTTGTAAAGAATTAAAGAAACTAAGTCACTTGCACAGTTTTATCTGTTCACACCAATGTAAAATCTTCTATTGTGTTGTTTTTGCAATATAATCAAATTATATTCCCTTTTTCAGTTCAAAATCAGACCAAACTGATGAATGGGCTATCTTAGAACTCCAGGGTGATTTAAAATCTCACTCAGATTCAAGCTTTGAGAACCAATTCATAGGAGACTTACATTTTACAAAGTCTGGAATTCCTTTGCTGATTATTGGACATCATTTGTTGTATGGGAAAGAAGCCAAGATAGAAAAACCTTTCGCCTTAATGGAAAAACAGGAAAAGGATGGAAAAACTTGCTTCGTTGTGAAGACAATCATCAGAAATAAGATTATATTTAAAACTAGGCCTAAACCTATTGTAGGAAATACGGAATAAATGTTTTGATACTTTATTTTGTTATTATTTTATTGCATAAATAAAAAATTCATTGGTAGGGTGTAATGATGACTAGAAAATACTTATTCTTGTAATTTTGGAGTCTTAAGAAATCTTATCTATCATTTCCTAGGAGAAAATATACACATCAATTTTCTTTTATTCATCCCATAACTTTCTGGAACATAATGAAAATTTATTAAGCCTACTCGTATTGACCACTAAGACTAGCACTAATAAAAGGTAATAAACAAACAATATGTATTGTAAAAAACATATATTTATCATAACTTATAATACAAAGCTTTAATATTTCTATTACCCCACCATTGTTCTTTTTCTGCCCCTTGCTCTCACTTCTTCGAACTTCAAAAGGATTTTTTGGCTTCCATTTTTAAACTCTTCTTTATATCCTTCCAAAATCTTTGGAAATAATTGCTCTGCTACACTGTGAGTGCTTAGAAGAGCCCTTTCTAATACATACAAATCAACACCCTTTTCTTCAGTTTTGGAATCTATGAATGACAAACCAAAGTCTATGGGCATTAAATCTAAGTCATTGAAGTTTTTAAAATCGTCTTTTGCATACTTGTTGACTACTAGAATATTGGAGGAAGTAAGATCTCCGTGAATTATGTTATTTGAGTGTAAAGTGCCAAGCAGTTTACCTATTCGAAAGAAAAATTCGGATAGTTCTTCTATTCTATCAGAATGTTCTTCTATGAAGTCTTTTACAGTTTGGCTGTGTTCAATAAATTCCATAAATATAGTTTTGCGCTTAAAATCTACCAAATAAAGTGCCGGTGTTCTTAAACCTGCCGCTTTACATCGAACCAAAGCTCTCGATTCCGCAATTATTCTTTTTTTAGTTAGGTCTGTGTCCAAAGTGGGAATACGATAAGTTTTTGTAAACCTTTCCTTTGCAATTGTTACTTTCCCCAGATACGATCCTTTATATATTCTGGCTTCAGCTCCTTGTTTTATTAATTTAAACTCTTTCATATTTTCCATTTTACTTTTTGTATTTTGAGGTTATATTTATTTCATGGCTCCATCATAACATAACCAAAACATAACTTTTATTCTAGTCTTCTGTCAAAACAGTAGGACTAGGACTGTTTATCACAAAATAGTGTCTCCCATTTTTTTCGAACAGACATTTTGTACACAAACAAGAAATATTGTAGGTAAGTAGTGTAATTTAAAAAATAATATAGATAATAATAATATTAATATAATAACAAAATAATAAACAATATTAAAAATACCAAAGAAAGTTTAGTTGTTAAAAAACATTAAGTGCCACAATTAGCAAATCTATTTTTTAATCGATTATTATTGATACCTGTACGAAAAGAAACAGTACATACATATATTATTTTATAAATTTTCTAAAGCCTTTATGTCTTTATTAAAAAAATATTTATTTAATAAATATTTCTTATTTATGACTATTATAAGCATAAAAAAATAGACATGTATATTATGACTGTATATGTTAACGTATACGTCATTGTCAAATCTTTCTGTACGAAAAACATGGCGGCTGGTGAAAAGTCCTATTACACATTTTTAATCGTGTTCTGTGCTAGACGCACATGTTGATTTATGTTCTCTGAAAAACACGATGTTTAATGGACAGGACTGGCTTAAGATTTGTGTGAAACATTTTTTGTTTATGTACTACATACTTTATAAAATAACAACTTAATGAGTTAATTTGAGTTTTATGGATAGCGAGTTATTGAGGTTATCGTGCAGAAGAAACCGCAAACGGATTCCTGCATATCAGTTTTTAGATCACTTGATCATTTTCTTTAAAAACAACATATCTCATTCAGACTTAATGCTGACTAATTTGAAGGAATTGTTTGTCTACACTGTTTTATCTTCTTGTGTCGACTTCTAAGCTACTACATATCCGTATAGGTTTAATAATTGTTTTAGGATTCTTTTCTACTAAATGATGAGAATTTATTCCTGTATAACAGTATTTTTCATTTTAATGTTTATTTATTTACATTTCTTACGTGAAATATCCATGGTGGTCTGTTATTTAAATGAAGTTCTCCGTACTTCGCCTTTTGCGCTCTAATGATGTCAATATTTTTAGGTGTAAGAGATAAAACATTTGATATGCATGCTTTTATTGGTCAAAATTTGATTATTTACTACAATTAACAATCTCTATTATAAAATTTACATAAATTTCACTCACTAATTCTTTTTTATAAAAATATTCCTGATAATAGACGATTCTTGTATTTTTCATGTCTTTCTGAGCACAGTTAGGTTTTACAAGACAAAATGAAACTTTATGAAAACACCGGCGATTCATACACTGTCAGATTTTGTATTTTTGCAAAATATGAAAGTGCGAGGTTACCTGAAAGTTGGTCCTTCCAGTCGGATCATGATATATTAGCAAACGTTGAATCGCTTCTCTAGCAAAAGTTAAAAACTAATTTGATTTATTAGTGTAATATGAAAATTAACTAAATTTAGTATCAAATACCAATAGTGCCATCCGTTAATGTAACTCCGGAAGAATTAGTGAACAAAATTCTTAACCGTTTTCTGTATTCAGTCGAATAGACTTAAAATTAATTGAGCACCAAAAAGTATCACATTCATAAGGCAAAAACATTGAATTAGTGTGCATAAAATATCTAAACAGCTCGACAAGTTGGATAAAACACTTCCACTAAAAATTATCACTAAATAACAAATTGGAAAAGACCAAATTAATCAAGAGTATCTAAATTTCTGGTTATAATATCCCGAAAAGCCCCAAAGAAATTGTATTGGTCAGCATGAAACGTTACATTGAGCCGTTATTTGCGAGATATCATAAATCATGTAGATTAATGTTCACACATTGACTAGAAGGTAATTTTTTTCACAGAAGACACAGAATATGTTAAAAATTCACAGAAAATCATGATAAAGTATGAAAATACTTTTTGCGCTGTACAATTTCTACTAAGAAAGTATTAATAAGATGAGAATCAAAAATATCTGTGGAAGTAATTACACAAGGTCAGTACCCATTCGTCTTTGGTCCTAAAATGCATAATTATTTGTGGAACTACTATGCAAGACTTCTAAGACCACAACATTTCTGTTGAGACACTTATGCACACTGACAAAACATTTACCAAATATCAAAAGTCCCGGTGGTCAAATTAACTTGTCCTATGGCACTCTTGGGATCCGGAGCTAAGGAGCTCCAACGGCTCTCTTCACATTTACCCAACTCCACACCGCACGTTTGCACTGAACGCGACAATTTCGAACTTTCACACGATTTTTTAATTGAATAAAATTCGAGGAAAAGTTCGTCGACCCACTTGGTCAGATCTACATCGGTTTTAAGGGAATTAGCTAAACTGGAGCGCTCCATTTCCTGTTTTTGTAGAGCAGGAGGCAGGAATTTGCCGAAGGAGTTTTTAAAATCTTTCTTGTCTTTGGGACCGCCGTGTAGATAGGTCACTTGGTGTGGTCGTACGGGAGATCTGTTGAAATATTCTAAAGGGGTTATGAGGAATTTCGTTTCGGACAGTTGGAAATTCTTGTACACTATCTTAACATTCCAAATACCTAAAAAGTAATAAAGGTCAATGTTGTGAGATACATTTCCTAAAATCAGTAAGCCTACTAAGAAAATGTTCACTTCTCTACTGAATTATTAGACAGTAAGTGTTTTAGAGAGATAGTATTCACATTTGGTTTAAAAAATATAAATCTATTACTTGTATTAAAAAAAAGTGGAACAGTAGGCGGTACTGAAAACTAGCGCCGAGCTTAATACTATTTATAATATAATACTAATTTATAAGTCCACTTTAAGTGTAAATTTCAGTTTTCTTCAAGTTCGAATTAATCCCCAAATGAATTTACATATGTACGCCAGTGGCGGCTGGTGTGGTAAAATTTTTGGGTAGGCCAAGCCAGCAAATTACATAAAGCTATGTGTAATCAGAGAGGAAGGGGTCACGGGGTCATGACCCCCCCCCCCACCTTAAAAATATTTGGAAACCCACTTATCCTATTGGTGGTAAGACTAAAAGTGACCTTACATCAGAGAAAAGTAATCACCCTCAAGATCCATGACCTCCCCAAAAAAAATTCTGTAGCCGCCAGTGTGTGTAATACATTTTTTTTTGTGTGAGAGTGGGAATCTTTTCTTTCTCGAATTTTACGATTTTTTTTTAAATTTATTTGGGCAACCGTGCACTTGTTTGCAATTGTGTTGTTTTTTTAAAAATATGTTACAATTATAGATTATGTTACATAATTTTTTATCATAATTTAAAAGATAATTTATATTAAAATTCGATAATTACGTTACAAGTGACAACGATGGTCGACGTAGGCCCGATCGTCTGGTGCCTAAACAGCAAGCATAAACACGACAATATAAATCGTTGTCCGGCAAGCTGCTAACTTCAAACGCTTATTGTACGGGAATCTTATGTGAGCTATGTCGGCCAGTTCTGATCGGGCCTATTAATGATATTTAAAATGCGTGAATACGATTCGATGTTTTCTGTGGGAATATAATAACATAGTTGTTTGAACGGACGCAATGTATTGAGTGATTTAGTACATTCAAAAGTTATTTACATGCATTAACATAATTTTTGAATATATGTTTTTCAATTTTAAAGCTCTTAAAATTATTGGGTAGGCCCGGCCTATCCTGCCTACCCCCAAAAGCCGCCACTCAAAAGATTACAGAAGGGAATGATTTGTTTAGAATAATATGATGAATTATATTTCCTTTGACAAAAGATACAGTTGTCTTTATTTGAACAGATCGAACCTTTAATAAAACTTGATAACAAAGAGGTTAGTAAATATTATTAAGATATAATAAAATTTGTCATCACATTAACATTGGTGGATAAAAAATCATTATTAAGTCAAACCAACCAACATTAATGTTCTAATGTATATAGAAAAAATACTCTAATCAGCACATATTTTTAGGGGAGAAGCTGTTACACCAGTCCAACAGTGATTTTTAACATTAATATTTTTTGCTTCTGGAAAAATGTGAAGTTAAAGAAGAGTTTTATGACATTCTATGATTTCCAAGATGCATACTTGTAGTTATTTGTACTTTAATACGAATTGATTCTTATGGAGGTGCAAATGCAGAAATATATCATTCAGAACAAGAATTTTTGTATTGACTGTACCACTTTTATATTTTATTAACTGTTATAAAATAAGAACTGACCTGGCAAGATTGGCTGCTTCAGTCCCGCTTTAACATTACCTAGAAGCGACGAGCTATCGACTGAAAAATCGACAACGTCGTGTACTTGACCATCTGGACCGATCCATATCGACGTAAGATTATATATTTTGGAACCAGGACTTCGAGAAAAGCTATAAATAAGTAAAGGTTCAGAAAACGGAGACATGATTCTTAAAAAATTCCTGGACATCTGCTCCTTTTGATCGTAATCTGTAGCTACAGTTAAAAAATCTAAGTGAGACATCAACGTGGAGTTTTTAGAAAGAACGTTTTTATTTAAAGGTTTAATGGCTAATTCTATAGAGTGAGTATCAGAAATGTCGAATTTGAATAAAGTGTATTGATAAGAGTCGTTGAAGTGGTACGAAGTTACTTCTAATAGAGTGTTTAGATAACATGTGTCGTTATTGAGCATTTTCATCGCATGTCTTTTCACACTATTGCTTATAGTCAACAGAGCATCATTTTTTGTGACTTCCAGATCTCTATGATGGTAAAGATTTTGCCAATATCCGTGTAAATTGACTACACTTCTTGATGGAGCATCCAAACCACATAACCACAGCTCCAACTGTAAAATAACTGCTTGGTTTACCACAGGTTCGAACTTCCTAGCAAAATATAATTGCCTAGACAGTGTATTGACAATCCGAGGCCAATCTTCTGGCCTAAAATTATTCGGACTACATCCACACCAGTCCACTATATGCTTATATTGACACTTACACCCCAACTTCCTCTTCCAGTTCGTAACATGTAAGTTGTTGTCTATATAAGTATCACAGAACTTGGAGTTTCTTAGTGCAGTGTGGAAAAAAGATTCTGCGGGTAGGAGAGTGTGTTTAAAAATTTTTAGTAGTCCTGTTATGAGATCATCAGAGACTGGATCAGTGACATACTCGACAAAACTTTTGGATAATGCTATCCAGTCACTTCCTCCGTCCATTTGAATACCAGAAGGCAAAGACCGGTCACCGATGCGCCACATTCTATATTCACACTCCACAAAAGTCTTATCTAAACCTTGCTTTTGGATGAACCGTTGTACTTCTCTTCCGTGGGATTTTACGAAATTTCTATTTTTATTCAAAGTTAAAAATTCCGATAACTTTTGTACGGGTTTCACCGGAAAATCACTTTCGCTTAGGTTTAGTACAAAATCCCATTTCCATTCTTTCATATTCAAAAGTTCCCACATGCAAGATCTGAGCATTTCTAGTAACGAAGCCCCGCCCCATATTGTAGCAAATCTTTTTCTTGTCAAACGAACATTGGGAAGAATTTGTTCTAAGGGCAACAATTCCCTATAAAGGTAATCTTGACGCTAAAAAAGAATGAAATACATAGATCATATAAAATTTGCATTTAAATAAGCAAAATAGACAACTGTTACAGTTGCACATTGTCTCCAATGAGTAACTGTAACATGTGTAATTTATATTCAGAAAACATATTAAATGAAGACCGAGATGATGTACAAAAAAAGGATAAAAGTATTTTTAATGTATCTTTTCCCAATACACATTTTTCATTTTTCTTATTGATTATTTTTATTTTTGAAATTATTGTATCAATATTAGCAAAAAGAATTGTATAAAAGCATATTACTTACAATATCTATATGTATATAGTAATAATGATCCTTATGGTATAATATTTTAAGTAGCCTCTTAATTTGCCTCAAAGCTCTACCATTTAATGTTAAAAGAAACACTATCTTCACTGTACTTCTAGTTTTATTGTCTGACTCAATGTTAGCTGTCTGTGGAATGAATCCTAAAAAATCCAATCAAGTTATGTCCGATTTCCATAACCAGTATTCTATTTATGTATATTTTTAAACACTAAATAACAAAACATTGACAACATCATCTCCCCTTAAACTTACTTTTAATTCCTGTATGATAAACATTCATAGTATAATATCCGCCACAGGTAGCATGTGCATCACCAGGACATTTCAAATTGCAAGAAGAATCAGGAACTTTAGATGTTAGAGGTGGTTCGTCCACTCCACAAAAACATTCATTCCTACAAAGCATTACTGATATATCAAATGTGTCCAAATATAACCATATTTACAATGCTATACATAAATACTTACGAATATTGAACTCCTGCATATGGAAATCCTGACTGCAGACACAATCTCATACAATATTTAGGAGAATTATCCTTTTTACTGATACCAAAATATCCTGTCAACAATCTAAAATTTTTTTCATCTTTAAAACAGCCCAATTCTTTGCCTGCTATGAAATCCCCATTTGGACATAGCCCTTTCAATTCCTTGGGGTATAGCTCGTTTTTAAGGGAAAGACAAGTAATATTCGAGATAAACTGCTTGCAAGTTTGAGTTTTGGCTCTATTAATGGCAGACACTGCTTCTTTTGAAGAAATTTGACAAGCTGGTACGAAATCTAAGTCTTCATACTTTAATGAGTACGTGTGGTTGATTTTATCTTTAGTTTTTTGTGTTTGAACAACAGAACTAACTTCATAATCATGGCTTGTTTTTAATTTATTTGCAGAATTTACATCAGCCTCCTGCTCGTCGTCGAAATGCACAGACAGCCACTTATTATCGTTAGGTTCTGCTATACTTTTATTTATAGATAAAAATTTAACAGCTAGATATATCTGGAAGGCTAGAATCACTATTCCAATTATGAAAAACGTTCTATACCTTCTTATCCATTTGCTATTTTTTGAGGTGCTTTTTACCATTTCAAAACCTTTCAAGGGCTCATTTAACTATACCTGGCGTTATTATTTTGAATTTAGTCATTATCTATGGTCCAAATGATAACAGTTTTGGACAAACATTATTTATTTACATTTCTCCCATTTCCATCAGTTTTCCAATACCAACCGATTTATTATTCGATGGTTTATGTCATAGTCATAGACGTTCGATAATTGATGATTATTCGAGGGTTTGAATCGAGCAGTCAAAAACTTATTTGAGTTAACGTTTAAAATTCGAATGTATTAACTATATTTGTATTTTTCGAATAATAAATTATATACTTTTCTTTGGGATTCATTTTTTGATTGATTTCAAGTTGTGAAAATATTTTATATATTATTCAATTATCACAACAATTATTCCTTACTGTATATCTTGATGGTACGATGGAAAGTAATTTTCTTAGAAGACGATTGACGTCATTGACAGCTTTCATTTTAATATTTGCCTTGACAGTAGGCGCAGTTTTCATCCTAGGTTTGTGTGTGGTCGTGTTTAGGAATTCTTATAAAGGAGTCATTGTCTGATTAGATTTGTTTAATCCGAACAAATTGAAGAATAACATGAGGCTGTGATGCTTACCAAGTATAGCTAAGAAACCGAGATTTTTATGTATCGAGCTGCATCAAGGAAAGAAGTTAGAAGGTGCTCTAATATTTGACACATCACACACCCAGATATAACATTGCTTTAATTAATATATCCTTAATTGATATAAATATTCGTTATCGACTAAGATAACGAAATGCAGGCCATCAAGTGTGTGGTGGTTGGCGATGGGTATGTATTTTTATGTATTTTATCTATATACCAACGTCCTTTAGAAATAAGTACAATTCTTGGCAAGTAGTTCATTTTTATAAACAAACAAGCAAATTACTGTTAAAACTTTACCCCTCTTTTAATAAATAACCTTTGTATTGTATTGTTACATAGTTTCTTCGAAATTAAAGAGTTTAAAAGTCAAAGAACTACTTGCTTATTATGATTTGAAATTTTATAAAACTTATATTCATTTATATAATGTTTTGAATGAAGTCTTCAGTATTTATAAAGAATCTTCAGGTGTGCAGGGAAGAAATAAGTTTGTAATATTTTTTCAGTTGAATTTAAAATCATGGTTTCTTAACATTCTTTCTATTTTGTACAAAATATGCACAAATAACACATATACCTGTACCCTACACTTGTTTTAAATGTGTATTGACTTACGTTAGCCCTAAATTTACCTCTTATCTACAAGCTAAGCTTAAACTTATTAATAGTACAGCTCAATCTTTAGTTAAAGTCAGCTGGACCTGGATTTTATAAACATATTTATGGATTTATATAATAATATATATTCAAAGGAATTATATTATTGAACTCCCAATTATATTTTTCTTAAGAATCTGTCATAACTAATGATTTATACTACTAGATTGTTGCTAATACTGAAGTATTAGCTAAATAGTTGTATGGTTCTAACAAGATCAACTTGTTGAATATGATATTTGGAAATAGAAGCCATTTACTTCTGTGTGTGGTCTGATATGTTTCGTTTTTCCATGAATATACAGAATATGAATATGAGCCTGTATTATGGTAAAGTTTCCTTTCAGTTTTTCTTCTATTCCCTTAAAATTTTATGATAAGTGAAGCCAGAAAATAAACACAATTCACATGCTTTGTATGTCTTCAGTGCCCTAAAAGACTTTTAAAATATGTTTAAATACTGATAATTCTACATATTGATGAATAACATGTAGCTATATTATATTTTTGTCTATTGTTTTTTATACCTATACCAATGATTCTGTATCTTATTTCAGTTTTTTTTCGTTACTTGATGATTTCTTTTTCTTGATTTCAAGTTGTGCATAGTTTGTGATTGTCTTTTTTCTTCTGAATGTTCTGTATTTTCATTCTGTGTTGTTTTGTTGACAAATCTAGTAATAAAAAGGTTCTGAAACTGTTTTCTTGTGGCATATGTCACATTAAATAATATGTTTTTATGGGATTAAGCCACAAGTGATTTTAATGAAAATCATATTTTTATTATTAAAAGATTATTTTAATATTTCTCCGGAAATATATAACCAACAAAGTTTTTAGTGGGTTGTTTTTATTTCCAAATTGACATTTCACTTACTTGGCTTCGATCCTTTAGGCAATTGCCTACTTTTAGATGAAAAAATTTGAGGGTGGTGTTTGGATATCAAATTGAAACGGTTTTGTGTGTTTTTTGTTGTAGTATTTGTTTGTGTGTTATGGGTTTGTGTAATGTGTGATTATGTGGTTGTATGTTTGTGTATTGTGTGTTGCATATATCTTTTTCTTCTTCTTCTTTTTATATAGACATGACTCTGTCTGTTTTTCAATGTGCCTCCAGTAAGTTGTCATTCCATTGTTTGCGTGGTCTTCCTACTGATCGTCTTCCTATTGGGGAACCGTCTCTTGCCGTCTTTACTACTCTATTTGTTGTCATTCGGCGTTTATGATAGTTCCATTCTACTCTTGTATTTCTTACCCAGTTTTTGATGTTCTCCCCCTTGCATCTATGTCGTATATCTGTACTTCTAGCTCTGTCCCATAGTGTCTTACCTGTTGTGATTGCGGGTACCTGGGGGTGATTGCGGGGTGGATTGAGTAGCTCTGCGGTTACTACAGCTGGTCCCAAGCCCGGATAAAATGTGGAGGGTGATTGGCAAGGTTAGCAACCTACCAATCGTAAAAACAAATACTGCTCAAAGAAACAATGTGTTGTATATATAATGTTTATAATTGTAGATATGTCTCCTACTTGAATTTTGTTGTGTTTAATGTTCTAGAAGTCATGAATTGAAAGTTTCCAGCCATATAACTATAAGGTTCTTCTTTTCCTATTTTTATATTGAAGGTTCTAGAGTTATATAATTTTTTTGAGCTTAATTAATTCTTTTAATTGGATGGTGTTATGCAAAAAGCAGTTAAACCACAAAATATTAAAAATTGAGTTATCCTAATCACATAATAGATTATATTGTTATTTCAAATATGCAAAAATGATTTATGCCACATCAGTATTTAAAGGTGTGATATAGTTGAAATTTTAACCAACAATCTCTGAATATTCAACTTTTTGCAATTAAACCATCAATTCAAACTAAAAACTACTCAATGCACAGTCAGCTGTTTCAAGTAAACACTTAATCCTGTATCAACCCTAGTATATTATATCTTCTATTATTTGGTTAATAGTTTTTATATTATTAAACTTAATCTATTAAAAAGATCTTAAACCAGGTGGAAAGTGGTAGTACCTTCCTAATAATAAAAAGGTAAGGCATTTTATTTACTGTACATTAAACTGAACATGAGCTGGGAGAGGAACCCAAGAGATGGGATCCTGTTTAAGGAACTATGTAAAAGATTGTATTAATCCACCTGTTAAAAACTTGGTTCTGTGGTCAGAGTGTAGAAGTGGTCAAAACTGCAGTATTAATCTAGTACTTTTAATGATGTACACATTCTTCTTCTTCTTCAAGTGCCCTGTCCGTTGCGAACGTTGGCTATTAACATGGCAATTCTGATCTTGTTTGCGGCGCTTCTGAATAGTTCGACCGATGTGAGCCCGAACCACTTCCTCAGATTTTGAAGCCACGCGTGTCTTCTCCTGCCTGGCCCTCGCTTACTGTCTATTTTTCCCTGGATACACATGATGTACACATTGCATAACCATAAATCTCTCGAGACTATCACTTGACGATTGTTACTATCAGGACATACCTTTCTGCCCAATGATTTAGAATTTGGAGATGTTAAGCATTCTTTAAAAATTCAACAGCGCTTATACACAAATGTAGACTACATTAATGTTACAAAAGAATGTAGGAGAAAAAACAAACTTGTTGGTAACAAAATAAAAAGAAGAGAAATGGTTTCAGTTGACAAACTATTGGAATGTATCATAGACTCAGGATATAGGAAAGTTGACTCAGAGAAAGTGAAAGTAAATTGGCGCAAAACTCATGAAATCAAATGTTTTAAATAGTGTGTCTTTCTTGCTCTATATGAAATCAGATACAACAGAAGAAAACATACAGATAGTAGACATAGAAAAAAAAAGGTTGACTACAGAAATCATTCAAAGATTAGTTGGATCAGCATTTATGGCCAACATGTAAACCACTATCCAAAGAAAAAATTAAAGATTTCAAAGAAATATTTAAGCTAGTACCACAAAATCTAAAACCATTTTATAATTTCTTAAGAACAGTGGGACTTTATGGTTGGTGGTTTTCAAGTAGAAAATATGGACTTTAATGAATAGAAATAAAATTATTTGAAACACAATATTAAAATTTTTAATTCAGTATCTATTATCAAACATTTTGTCCTATATTTTGTATTAAAAAAACATGTTTTATTAATTAGTATGTGGGTTACTATGTTTAAAAAAAAAACTTACTTTTTTGTATAACCTAAAAAGCAAAACGGAGTTATCAAACATTTTATTTTTGTTGCACAGAAATAATTGGTATTTTTTTTTAAATTGTGTTGAAGAAGTAATTCCACATTGTACTGATATAATGGTATATTACAGGTATACTATAATAAAACATGTAATTGGCAGCATATTATAGATTTTAAAGCTATTTATCTCAGAAAATCAGATTCGTATGGTTTGACTCTTTTTTTATGTAACACCATTCAATTCATCTATTGTAAATATTTGACCAATTTAAAATTTTTTTTTATGCAATCAAATTATATCAAAACTCTTTTTTGTGTAGATTTTTTAGCTTTTTCTCATTTTTTCATAATGAGTCATTTGATTTAAAATAAATTAAATATATCTATCACAATTTAATTATTTTTGTAATGTTTGCTATAACAAATTTTATAGCCATGCATTTAAGGTGTATCTCTCTGAAGTTTGTTTCTATTATCATCATAAAACACCAGGTAGAATCATAGGATAAATAGAAACTGTTGTAATTCATTGTAACATCAAATAAACACTGTTGGCATGGTGTTATGTACTAAAAATAACTATCAACTTGCGGGTTATATGTGCATTTTTTAAATCTATGCCAAAACTTGAAAACATGATTGAAAATGTGACATCAGAAATATATAATTATGTCTAAAATATCTATTGTATGTAATCAGAGCCTTAAATAGTTAAAAAATAGTGTATTATAATAAATAAATGATGGGTTTATATATTTAAGCTTCCTTCTTTGATTTATTAATAGAACAGTGATATCATTGTTTCCTTTTTATAGTCTTGTATATGTTTTTATATAGTTTTTATTTATTTTTGTGTTAAGGAGACCAGGGTTCCACCCACCTATAGGAAAATACTTGCAAAAAGCTTCCTATGTTCACACATAATTTATACTTCCATAATTTAACTACTGAAACTTGTATATATTGAGATCGTTATTCACATAAAAAAAGGTTTAAAGTTTTAAAAATTTGCCTTCACTCCTCAATTTTCGAATTTCCATTAAATATTGCCTCCTCCAATAAATAATTTCTTTTTTCTCTATCAGTGCAGATTTTCTATTGTTATTCTCATAAATGAGCGTTTCCGAATGCCGTCAAAAAAGTCACTACATTTCCTGGGGCAGATATTGGATCTGATCATCAACCACTTGTAGCAGATATTAAACTAAGGTTAAAATGAATTCAGCAACAAAAACCAAAAAGCAATGTACTTAACTTTGACGATATAAACATAAAACATAACACTAAAAAAGAATTTAACAATAGAATAAAAACCCCGGAATCCCCGGGGAAACGGGGAACTACTTAATGTGATTAGATATGCAGACGATACAGTAATTCTCTCAGATAATATTGAAGATCTCCAAATTCTGCTTGATCGTATTCACGAGGTAGGAGCGGAAATGGGCATTAAAATAAACTAAATAAACTAAACTTGGTTTAGTCGTGACCCATCACGATGCAAAGCTTCAATTAAACGGAGTCCAAGTTGAGAAAGTTCACAAAATGACATAATTGGGAACTGTGATAACGAACCAACTAGATCCAGACATAGAAATAAAACATAGAATAGCAATGACTAAAACTACTTTTATGAAAATGAAGTCATTTCTTTGCAATAATCATCTCAGTTTAGAACTAAGACAAAGAATGGTTAAGTGCTATGTTTGGTCCGTACTTTTGTATAGTGCAGAACTGTGGACGCTAAAAGTATCGATCATGAACAAAATTTAAGCATTGGAAATGTGGGTTCATAGACAAATGCTAAAGATACCTTGGACAACAAGGAAAACTAATGAAGAAGTATTAAGGAGCGTCAACAAAGATAGAGAACTAATAAAGACTGTTAAACATCGAAAAATGTCTTATCTGGGACATATAGTAAGGGGAAGTCGATATAAAATATTACAACTGATCCTTAAAGGCAAAATAGAGGACCGTAGAGGTGTAGGAAGAAAACAAGTTTCTTGGTTAAAATACATTCGTGAATGGACTCAGATATCAAATGCAGGACAATTATTCCATATTGCAGAAGATCCAGAAGCCTTCGCAATGGTGATCGCCAATGTCGGATAATTCTGATATGGCACGCGAAGAAGAAGATTCTCATAAACGAATCCTAAATCATCCCTTCGATATCAAACACCAAAGCCCCCATCGTCGTATTACAAATTAATACAAAAGGTAATGGTAATAATAGGAAAAGTCGTAAATTGTGCATTGGGCAAAGTCATTTCGCTCCTAAAAATTAACCAATCCACATTTTCACATGAAACAAAAAACATAATACTTAGAAGACATGGTTGCAACCGAAAAACAAGGTTTTACGAAAATCCGCTAACGGAATTATTCCACAGGATGTTTCAAAGTTAGGATAACAAACCACCTTTCGATTAACCCCGTATAATAAGTCAAATAAAAAATTTTATTAACACACTCACTATACTAAATTAAAATTTATAAATTTTTATACATTGTGCTAAACAAATCATCAAAATAGGGCTAAAAATAAAAAAACTGAAATACTTTGAATTTGACCAAAATTTTCTCCCTTGCGTTTTTTTTGCGTCTGAGTGCATATTGTTTCTAATAAAATCTGATTTTCAATATTCGAATTCATAACATCATTACGAGTTTCCGTTTTAATTTTCGAAATAAAATTTGTTTTGTCCAGTTTCGTAAACCGACATTTACGTGAAATTTCCTATGGTTGTCGTATTTCCTTCTTATCACGATAAACACTATGACTAATCAGTGATTAAATAAATCACCGCATTAAAGGACGGATGATTAACGTTCGAAATTAAACTATAAGTTAACAATATAAGGCATGTTCGTCTTAAATGACTCACGTTAATTCAAGAAAGAATTAGATTGCAGCCTACACCGTTTTGATTTTTATTAGAGAATTTGAACTAGGATATATATTTTTTATTTTAAGAATATGTCACATCAACAGCTACTACATAATAGAGGATGTATTGAAAAATTCTTAGAAGCAAACAAAATTTGAATGCCCAACTATTTTATTATTTACTTTATTTTATTATACTTTCATATTAATGGAATAAATTTATTATAACGAAATTGCAAGGTGCTCTACAAATCAGGCGTTGACTTCTCTTTCTTGGATTAAAATTGTGATCTCTGTGATTTTCCAGGTTTGATTGGGCGTTGGATAACTTTTTACAAAAATCATTGTTTTGACAATGTTTCTGCCAGATCTCACTTGCAATACGCAAGTCAGATTTTTGAAGCGATACTTAGTGACGTTGTATTACTTTTTTCTCTACAGTAAAATGCTGCGGCGAGCGTCACAAGACGGCATCGTCACGGGTAGCGTCATAGAATAGCGGTTCTTGAGATCGATTCACTACTCTCATCACATATTTACTCTAAGAAGGTGTAAATTAAAAACTTCATGAACAACAACTAATGAAATATATTTATTTATTTGTCAACGAGCAATTGCCCAATTTAAATACAATATTATAATACTAAAATATAAAATTTGCAAACTCTTAATGTACTACATGTTAATCCAAAGAGGTCCTCGATTTGTTCTTCTTCATGCTGAATTCAATAACATTCGATATACTGACGATACGGCAAGAACAGCGGAAGATCTACAACATCTAGTTGAAAGAACGAATGAGATATGTAATAACTACGGCATATGGATGAACGTCAAAAAAACCAAATATATGACCTTCAGTAAGAATCTAATACATGACACTAGTATCGCAATAAACGGTACCCAACTCGAAAAAGTAAGCGAATACAAATACTTGGGAACCCTCTTCAATGAAACAGGTGACCAAAATCACGAGATAAAAAGACGTATTGAAATTGCCAGGTCTACTTGTATAAAAATGAAAAAAATATTTTGTAATCGTGATATTAGTATTCAGCTACGAACTAGAATGTTAAAATTCTATGTATTCAGTACTTTGCTTTACGGTGTTGAGGCATGGACTCTTAAACAGAGGAATGTTAAAATTCTTGAAAGCTTTGAGATGTGGTGCTACCGCCGGTTGCTAAAAATAAGTTGGGTGAATAAAATTTCAAATGAAGAGGTAATACGCGGAATAAATAACGATCCAGAAGTTATACTGAATATAAAAAAGAGAAAACTTGAATACTTAGACCACCTGATGAGAGGACAAAAGTACACATTCCTACAAAATATAATGCAAGGAAAAATCCAAGGACGCCGAAAACCAGGCCGTAGAGGAATGTCGTGGATGAGAAATTTAAGAGAGTGGTTTGGCTGTATCACTAACGAATTATTCAAAACAGCAGTAAATAAAATTAGAATCGCCCTAATGATATCCAATCTCCGATAGGAGAGGCATTCAAAGAAGAAGAAGATGCTGAAAAGCGACACTGGTTTTGTAGCATGGGCCGAATTAACTTTCTTTGTCAAGAGGGGAACCGCTGATTACCACGATGGAATGCACTGGGATCTATATGAAGAATGGTTTGAGAAGACATTAATTCCGAACTTGTCTTTGATTTCCCGACAAAATTGTGGAACAAAAGGCAAATCAAGGATTGGCTGATGGAAAAGAACATTTACACACATTAGACATGAGAAGTAATCCAAGTGAGATCTCACTAGTGCAGTATAATAATTTAATGGAAGGGATACTCATAAATCTTTAGCACAGCGTGTGATAAAGCCCAGCATTTGAAGTGACTTTGAAAGAGTCATCGATATGTGCGGTATGAATGATAAAGTGGAATCAAGGACAACACCTAAATCTTTAACTTGGGTTACAGACTCTAAAGGACAATCTTTTATAGTGTAAATTTGGTTAGTGGGGTTTCTGTTAATGACTAAAGACCATTAACTAACACTTTTTCACATTGGCTCAAATGGTTCAAATCGTGGTAATCATAGATATTCCTCCAAAGATTCCAAAATAAAATCAGTGAAAGTCAATAGATTAAGCTCAGTTGACCAGTGACGAATAAATCCAAATTGTTGGTCTATAAAATAGCATTTTAGCTAGCACTTAACCCGTAACTGCTACCGACAGGGTCAGCGTGACCCATCAATAGTTTTAAACCGCCCTACCCATTTAAGTTTGATAGTGGGGGAGCTGTCTGTCCACCTATTCTCTGGCCAGTTAGTATTTTATAAAAAGGCAAAGTGAGCAGTTTTGTTGATCGTGTCAAATTCGAAATAATTACGTAGTTGGGTCACGGTGACCCGTCTATAGTATTTAAGTAACATAATATTTTTTGGTTATAAAGGTATGTACCTATTTTTATTATTATATATATATATATATATATATATATATATATATATATATATATATATATATATATATATATATATATATATATTTTATTATGTTAACGGCTTGAATAATTTAAATATTTATATCATTTGCTTAATACACATTTTTTGTTTTAGATAAAATGGCTTCTTCAAGTAAGCATTTAACTTTGTCTGAGATGGAAGACATTCTAAACAGTGAAGAGTTTTGGAAAGATTTGGAAGATGCCGATGAAACGGCAGATACTCTCTAAGAAGTAGAAAATAAGGAGCAAGCTGCACACAAATTATTTAACTATTCAGCTGAAAGTGACAGCGATGAAATAGACAATGAAATTTACAGTGAACACGACTCTGATAGTGAATTTGAGGTTAAACTATTGCATGAAAACACCTTAGACAGAGATGATGCCACGAATAACGCTTCAAGTAACAAAACAGCTACTTTGAACATTTCAAAATTAGCTTGGTATGGAAAAGATTCTACAAAATGGGCAAAACAATCGCCAAAGTCTCATATCTCAAATCGCCAGGTCCAAAGTAAAATCTCATAACCTTATAAGAGTTTTACCAGGACTGAAAGGTTCTACCCGTCAGAATCCACCACTGTGTCCTAAAGAAGCTTGGAATTAATAACTGATGACATGTTGGAAATTATTGTTGAACATACCAACACAAGAATTGACTTAGTATCCTCAAATTACGCTACATTCAAACGACGTAAAAACTCTCTCTCAAAATTTGCCCCAACTTTCATTGAAAGAACAGATAAAATTGAGATAGAAGCTTTTATTGGACTTTTATTTATGCAAGGTATATTTAAGTCTAACCATGAAGATTTAAAATCATTATGGGCAACAGATGGTACAGGGAGAGATTTGTTTAGATGTTCGATGTCACTTGCACGATTCTTATTTTTGCTAAGCTGTTTAAGATTCGACAATCATCTTACAAGGTCTGAAAGAGTGAAAAATAATAAATTGGCAGCTATATCCAACCTATTTGAAACTTTTGTAAAAAACTCCCAACAGAACTATGTTCCAGGTCCTCACATAACAGTAGATGAAATGCTGGTACCATTCAGGGGAAGGTGTGCATTTAGAATGTACATACCTAATAAACCTGCGAAATATGGTATAAAAGTGCAGATCTTAGCCGATTCCCAAACACACTACATGTATAACGCGGAGGTCTATACAGGAAAAATTCTCCAACAGAAACAAAAATCGCTATTTTCACATCCAACTGAGGTTGTTCTTCGAATGATAAAATGTATTGAAAATTCCAACCGTAATGTCACTGGAGATAACTGGTACACATCAATGGAATTAACCAACGAGTTAAGAAAACGAGGAATTACATATGTAGGTACAGTGAAGAAAAATAAAAGAATGATTCCTCCAGAATTTATGGCCGACAGAAAGAGACCTGCTAGTTCTTCAGAGTTCGGATTTACATCAGACAATACTCTGGTATCATATGTCCCAAAAAAGGGAAAAACTGTTGTTTTAATATCATCAATGCATCACGACAGTACTGTTGATCAGAGCACTGGGAAACCCGAAATAATTATGTTTTATAACCAAACCAAAGCAGGTGTAGATGCTTTGGACGAAAAATGTGCAGCATATTCCACTTCTCGAAGGACCCGTCGATGGCCTATGGCAATTTTTCACTGTATTTTAAATGTGTCTGGTGTAAACAGCCGAATAATATACCAGTTTTCCCGAGGAAAAGAAATATCCCGTTACAATTTTTTAAAAGAACTAGGCATTGCACTGTACACGCCACATATGAAGAAAATACTTTACAACGTAAATGTACCCCGGAAACTTCGATGTCTCGCAGCGAATATCCTTGGAGTAGATATAGATGACACACCTGCACCATTGCCAATACAGAATATATCTAAAAGGAAGAGATGCGCAATTTGTCCCGGAAAAAAAGACCGGAAAACAAATACATACTGTTTTGTGTGCAAATTACCGATATGTTTACAATGTGCTCTAAAAATATGCCCAAATTGTAAATAGGAATTTATTTTACATTAAATTAGTTTACCGTTATATAAAAAAGTGTTTATGACTTAAAATAAATGTATTAGCTAATGTTTTTTCTTTATTTCAGAATTTTAAAACTGGGTCACAGTGACCCGTCAATAGCAGCTGCGAGATAACTTTTTGTCGGTAGCAGTTACGGGTTAAATAGCCACAAACAAGGCTCTCGAATACTTTTGGAATACAACTAAGTATACTGATGAGTCTATAATTGTTAACCTTAGAGTCATCTCCAGGCTTATATATGGGAGTAATAAACCTTTTTTTCCAACAGGCTGGAAATATCCCACTCTTTAATGAAAGATTAAAAATTTGATAGTATAGACATTAAATGAGCCATTAAAATATTCGATTCGTATCGATTGTCAATTTGTAAACAATTTTTTGTTCAATTTTTTATTTTTTTAGTAATATTTGAGGTACTTTTTATTGTAAAATTTTGTCATAATACTAAAAACACCTATCATTTGCCTGGAGGGATCAGTGTCATGAGAAAAATCTTATTTTCCTGGACTAATATATTCGGTAACGTCATAGGCAACTTTTTTATTGCAATAATATTTTATCTAACACATAATTTTTCTTTCAGTGCCGTCGGTAAAACATGTCTTTTAATCAGTTACACAACCAATGCGTTTCCCGGCGAATACATCCCGACGGTTTTCGACAACTACTCAGCCAATGTTATGGTCGACGGAAAACCTATAAATCTAGGTCTATGGGATACGGCAGGTCAAGAAGATTATGACAGACTGCGACCTCTATCCTACCCTCAAACCGATGTATTTTTAATATGCTTCTCTCTTGTCAATCCGGCTTCTTTCGAGAACGTTAGAGCCAAGGTAAGTGCAATCGGTAATCGTTTACGAGGTTAAGATTCTCTCTAAGTTAAGTTTCTTACCGGGTCTAGTAACTTTCATCCTACTCAAAAAGTTTTTTTAGTATTGAAGGAGTTCTTGTTATTAAAAATTCGTATATAGGAAAAAAGAATTATATAACAAATCATTGAGTGTAAAAGCTTTTATAATTATTAAGGAATGAAATTTGCACTAAAATCGTACATATATCAGCTTTTTTCTAATCCTAGTTAATTTGATTGTGGATTTCCAAAAATTTCTAGAGATTCTAGACATACTCAAAATTTCCCAGAGGTCTCTAAAATATTCCAAGCTGCCATAAATTCCTACAAAGTCGCCAAGTCGCCTTAAAGTCATGTAGAGCTTCCTAAAATATTCCAGAAGAGTCAATGAATAATCCTAAAGTACACCAGATGCCAAGATTTACTTACAGTTTTCCAGAGGCCTCTAAAACATTTCAAGCTGGCATAAATTCCTACAAGGCTGTCTAAAACATTCCTAGCTGCCTTAAAGTGCTGCAGAGCTTCCTAAAACATTCTAAAAGAGCTCATGAATAATCCTAAAGTACTCCAGATGCCAACATTTACGTACAGTTTTCCACATGCCACTAAAATATTCTAAGCCGGCATAAATTCGTACAAAGCTTTCTAAAACATTCCTAGCTGCCTTAAAGTGCTGCAGAGCTTCCTAAAACATTCTAAAAGAGTCCATGACTAATCCTGAAGTACTCCAGATGCCAACATTTACGTACAATTTTCCACAGGCCTCTAAAACATTCAAAGTTGACATAAATTCCTATAAAGCTTTTTAAGACATTCCTAGCTGCCTTAAAGTGCTGCAAAGCTTTCTAAAACATTCTAAAAGAGTCCATGACTAATCCTAAAGTACTCCAGATGCCAACATTTACGTACAATTTTCCACAGGCCTCTAAAACATTCAAAGTTGACATAAATTCCTATAAAGCTTTTTAAGACATTCCAAGCTGCCTTAAAGTGCTGCAGAGCTTCCTAAAACATTCCAGGATAGTCAATGAATAATCCCAAATTATTCCAGATGCCTCTAAAACATTCCAAGCTGCCTTTAAGTCTTATAGAGTTTCTTGAAACATTTCAAAATAGACAATGAATAACTTTAAATTGCTCTGAAGTACTCCATATACCAGATACTGAAGTACTCCATATACCAGATACTGAAGTATTTGTATTGTTTACAAACTAAAAACGTCGCTGAGAACTTGTGGATGATTCAGATGTTTTAACTCAATCATTGTTCAAATGTTGAAGTCTTTATTTAGACAGATGTTACTTTTATAAAGACATTTGCGAAGAAATAAATTCTCCACGAAATATATTTTGTTAATTTAGATCTTGTAACATGTACGATAACATTTCTTGTACTTTTATAGTGGTATCCGGAAGTACGACACCACTGCCCTAATACGCCTATTATCTTAGTTGGCACAAAATTGGATTTGCGAGATGATCGAGTAACTATCGAAAAGTTGAAGGATAAAAAACTGTCACCTATAACATATCCACAAGTAAGTATTTTTTACTATTTACAATATTATTTACGTATTGAAGTAAAGTGCAAACACTAACAAAAAATCTGAGTCAGTTAGCTTTAGATTCTATAAATGGCTTTTATACAGGTTTTTCTATAATTAATTGGGCATTACTTAAGTATAATAAACATATATTAACATTATCAATAACAGTTTTCATTTTTATCTTGATGTTACATGTTCTTTGAACTTTTTAATGAATGTCCAATTAAGTAGGGGACACCCTGTATACTATTTTTATAATTTTTGAGTTTCTTTATAGTTCCTAAATTGTAGTTTGTTTTTTTCCCTGCTTTATAAGTTTTTTCGATCATTTTAGAAATGTTTATGAATTTATGAGAAGCACTTCTGAATTTCTCATTAGTTTTTTCAAAAAAATTTTTCCAATTTTTCTGGAGTGAAATATAAACCAAAAGATAATAGAAAAAAAATGTTGACACTTCAATCGCTTTATCCTGATGCCACCCATCACTTTTTTAGGTAATGGTCAATTATTTATGGGACACCCTGTATATTCTTCTTCTTAGAGTGCCATATCCCTACGGAACGTCGGCGGCTACCATGCTTATAATATTTTTATACTGATCTCGGTCTTGCGCTACGTGTAGCAATTGGTCCGCTGTCAAACCTGTCCACTGCCGCAAATTCCTCAACCAAGAGAGTTTCTTCCGTTCTATCCATTTCTTTCCTTCGATTTTACCGTTGAGAATTAGCCGAAGGAACTCATATCTTGGTCCTCTGATTATATGTCCAAGATATTCTAGTTTACGCCTCTTAATAATATTTAATAGAGTTCGTTGATGTCCCATTCTTCGAAGAACTTCTTCGTTTCTAGTTCTGCTTGTCCATGGAATTTTTAGTATCCTTCGATACAACCACATCTCAAACGCCTCGATTTTATTCATGATATCGGCGTTTAAAGTCCAAGTTTCACATCCATACAAAAGTACAGACCACACGTAACATCTTGTAAACTTTTCACGGATTTCCAAATTTAATGAGTTATTGGATAATAGAGGCTTGAATATTTGAAATGAGTTTCTTGCCTGTTCAATTCTACATCGAATTTCGAAGGATGGATCTAGATTTTGGGTAATCCAACATCCAAGGTATTTGAATCTCTGAACTCTCTGCAGTGGTTGTTGGTTTAATATCAGTTGGGTTGCGCCGATATCCACTTTACTGGTCACCATGTATTTAGTTTTATCGATATTTATCGACAGTCCCCAATTTGTGCATTCCATGTTAACTCTATTGATTAGCTCCTGCAGATCGTCGATGTTTTCAGCTAGAATCACAGTATCATCGGCGTACCGTATATTGTTAATTATTTCTCCTCCTATGATAATTCCTTTTTGATCTTTTAAAGCTTCCCTAAATAGATTCTCAGAATACTCTTTAAAGAGGGTGGGAGATAGTATACAGCCTTGTCTTACGCCTCGTTCAATACTGATTGGCTTTGATTCTCTGTTGTTGGTATTAATAATGGCTGTTTGGTTCCAGTAAAGTTTGGCAATAAGTTTGATGTCTTTCTCATCTAGTTGGATGCTCTGCAAGGCGGTAATTAGTCTGGTATGCTGAACGCGATCAAATGCCTTTTCAAAATCAATGAAGCACATATATACGGGTTTTCTTACCTCCCAACATCGTTGAAGGAGTGTTTGCATAGAAAATAGCGCTTCTCTAGTTCCAAGGCATCTCCCTGTATATTATTTGTTGTAATTCTATAGTTTTTTTTATCTTTTTTAGATTGTAGTTTTTCTAAAATGTTTATGAATTTTTCTTGGTTGCTTTTATAGTTTTTTTTATGTTAGAAATCTTTACGAATTTTTGGGCTCATTTCCCTGTTCTCATCGGTCTTTCCAAACACTTCTACCATCTTTCTAGAGTTAAATATAAACAAAAAATAACAAACAAATAATTTTGACACTTCAATCGCTTCATTTTGATGTCATCATTGTCATCTATCACTTTTTTTTAGATAATGGCCAATTAATTATGGGACACCCTGTATATTAATTTTATAATTCTTCAGCTTCTTTATAGTTTTTAGATTGTAATTTTTCTAAACTGTTTATGAATTTTTCTTCGTTGCTTTTAGAAGTTTTTTTTCAATCAATTTAGAAAGTTTTACGAATTTTTGGGACACATTTCCGTATTTATCATGGGGTTTTCTAAAAACTTCTACTAAATACCGAACACTCGCCTTAGAGAGTGTGATGGCGTAGTAATTTTATGAGTGTTTAAAATTTTTAAAACCGGTTTTCGCTAACAGTTTTAATTTGGGTTTTAATATTTTTAGGGTTTGGCGATGGCGAAAGAAATCAGTGCTGTAAAATATCTTGAATGTTCAGCTTTAACGCAAAAAGGTCTAAAGACAGTATTCGACGAAGCCATTCGGGCAGTACTCTGTCCAGTAATGCAGGTGAAACAGAAACGTAAATGTTCAATCTTGTAATTATAACAAAATATATAAATATTAAGCAAAAAAAGTGAAAATAAAAAATTGTTGTGTTAATTTTGAACCGCGTTGCATTGGAAAAATGTTGGGATATAGTAAATAACAATTTTTTACATGTGTTTTTGTACTTACATTTCAAAAACAGAATGTCAATGGGTTCAAAATTATTTAAAAAAAATTGTATACCGCAAAACTTTTTGGATTTCATTTCTGTGAAAAGTAAGCCGACCTAGTATAGTGTTAGTCGATGGATTCGAACATTACATCACTATTTCGTAACTAGAACACCAAAAACTACTGTTTTTTAAGTGTTCACAAAGTTTAGTTAACGAATAGTATTCATTGGATGGAATTTTTACGTCAGGCAAACAGAGGGATCATTTAAACAACGCATAGAAGAGCACAAGAGTTTATTACGACACAAATCCACTTTAGCACTTCACGTTACACACTAAAAATTTAGAAAACAATGGTTTTTGGTGTTTTATATATGCGGTGGCTTTATATACGCAGTGGAAAATTAGTTACGTGTAAAAAATCCACCTGTAGATTTCACAGAAAAATCTTCAAAGCTTTGTAGCATATTCCAAAAGCACAAAATAAAATAAAAACCGTGCATATATGTGATTATTTGTTTTTTTGAATGATTTTTAAGTATATTGCGAAGTTGTTTATAATTCTTTCTTGCATTTATCGGTCTGTCCGCTCTAACTGCCTCCTCGTTCTCCTAAAGCACACGTTAGACAGTTTTATTGATCGTTTACACTATAATCACATCGATTACATGTTCAATTTTATGCTGTCATGATCGTACAGCGTTCCTACTATTGCGAACAATACAGAGCTTCGTTTAGCAATAGCTTCATTAGAGGTACCAAGATCTTATAAGTCACGCCACACATATAACCTAATAACTTTTTTTGGTCATCCACTTGTGTCAAACTTTAAATGACCTCATACAGCAGACATAACATAATGTTTTACATGCTCTTTAGTTGCGACACCTTATTTTTCACACATACGAGAGTATTTTCACATTAAAAATGCTGTCAAAATAAAATTTTCTTTCGTTGCCTTCAAAAAATTACGTTTTATTTAATTTATAATTATTATTTCCGATTTTATTTTATTTCGAAATTGTTTATGTAATTTAGTGACGTAAAATTGTAACTGAACGCCAAATTAAGCATTTATTTCAATAAAAATGTTTTATTTCGAGCAATTTAGCTGATAATTCATTTACCGTGGCTGTCAAGCTTTAAATTACCTCAAGCAACACACATAACCTAATATAGGTAACCTAACTTTTTATGCCATCCAGTTGTGTCAAACTTTAAATGACCTCATACAGTACACATAATCTAACGTTTCACAAGTCCTTCAAATATAATTCCTTGTTTTCCACACCATATTTTTGGAAGAAAACATTTTTACATTAAAAATTCTGCCAAAATGAGTTTTATTAGTTTCTTGTTTTTGCTGACTAACATTTTGATATTATTTAGACGATTTACTGGTGATACAATTTATAAAAACAGCAATTATTTTATTAAAACATGTGGCAATATATGTGTAAGAATCTCTTGTTATTTGGCTGAGGCTGTCAAACTTTTAATTACATCAAACAGTAAACCTATAGACATGTAATACAAGATAGACTTACTGTTGCAATACAGCCACGTTCCCCCAGTGCGATAGAGAAAACTGACGCAGATACTGCATCTCTTTCTAACTGGCTGGGTTTATACACCACGAGACCTTCTCATTGGTCATTTAGGACTTAGATCATTATATGTCTATTACTTACCTAACATAACCTAACTTTTATATCCTCTATTTGAGTTCTCTCAATGTTTCGCACGCTTTTCTTATTTATCGATAACATTTTCACATGCTGTCAAAATGAGTTTTGATAGTTTTTTGCGAAAAATTCATAACATAACCTAACTTTTTACGACCTCCAGGTGCATACAAGTGTTACTCCAAGCGGAAACGCCCAAACACTCCAAATTTGTCTAGCAAATATTGGGAATTTATAATAGTTACATGATTTTTTTTTAAATTCGTCATCCAATATAGATTCTCTTCATGTACAGCAAAACCTTATAAAATCATTATTGGATGACCTCTCGAAATTAGTAAACTAGTTAAAAAACGAAAACGAGGAGACAAGCAAAGCCCGTCAGACTTCATATAAATATATATATATCTAATTCTTTAGTGGATATTGATATTGACGTCAATATATAAGAAAAATAAGATTGTTAACTTGCCTGGCTAAATTTTAGGTAAAGAGGAAAATGTGTTCAATAAACTTATGAGCCTACAGGTGTATACAGCCAGAAAATATTTTTTGTTCGAATGAAAAATGGTTTTTGGTTTAATTTTTAGTAGTAAGGTTGTTGACAGTGACATGTTTCAATGGAAATCTTAAGCAAAGATGATTTACTGGGACAAAGAACCATGTAAAACTTTATTGGGTGAATGTCAGTAAAGTTTGTGGTAATTTCTCCCATGTATGGAATATTTGGGTGTTGTGCAGTAGATTAAGGCTGACACGATAGTTTTTTGTTATACAGGATACATTGTTGCTGTTTTTGTGACCATCTCTGTGGTGTACTTAATTGATATTTCTGTATATTACAGGATTAAAGATCAGAGGGTAAAATTGGGGATAAATTTGCTAAAATTATGCAATAGTAAACTATAGACCCTTTAATGACTAGCTAGTCAGTTTCAGTTTGTACTAATACTCCCTCAGGAGTTTACGATAAGTCCTTTAAACCAAAAACCATTTTTCCATAACATTAGATTCTTCTCAGAATGAAGTTTCAGGTCTTATGTAGAGTATTGGATGACCTTTATTAATGTACATATAAAACGAGGCACTATTTATGGCATATACAGTCATACTATTGGAAAAATATCCAGACTTGAGCTGTTAAGACCAAAAACTACAGCTATGCCATATTCACTGGCTTTACTGGTCATTACAATGACTTAGCAACATTTAATCTCTTAATCTTCGATAAATAGATACTCCTGCAATTTCATTCTGATAATTTTAGTGAAATCTATTTGATCTGGCTTAATAAAAAGTTAGACCACCACTATAACAAATTTAGAGGTTCCCTTCATTTCTTTAGACCTATGTTATTTATTTTTTAAAGGATAGAGAATGCCAATTTGTGAGATTATTTCTTGCAGCTATATTTTATGAGATTTTTACGTGGCGTTTTTCTATTTACATATGTGAATGTGTCAAAATAACTGTGTTTTTCAAAAATTAACAAAAACAAAGTACAATAGTACTAGAGATATTAAACAAATGATAGTGCATCTATTCCTAATTGAATGAACAAAATATCTAATATTAATCCTAATATTAAATAAAATTTGAATACTTTTTTTTATATCCTAATCTGACTAAAAATATTTAAGTGTTTTATTGTGATTAAGAGGAATTCTTCATCCTTAAGGTAATTGGGTGTCGTCATCTCTTATTGAGACAAATAGGGCGTTCTTCGATCTCAATTGCTTCTTGGAAATCTTTTGGTTTATAGAAACGGATGGAGACTACAGTTATTGAACATATTGGGAAGATTTCTTCCCTTCATCTGGAGCTGGAAAGAAGTGTATAACACTTCTCACTTCTACATGATGGAAAGAAAACTTTTGGTTGGGGGTACAGTTTCTTAAAGGACCTTTGTATTTATTGATGCCGACTGTCTATGAAGCTCATTGTTGAAAGATAACCATTATTTAGCTGTGGAGTCCATTTTTGATTAGTTATGAATAGACAGCTATACATATTTTGTGCACTATGTACCAATTCGTCATAGATTATAGATACATGTGTTATATAAAACAATAAAGTGACATCCCAGTTCCAAACATAAGGGATTGAGGAGAAGTGGAATAAAATTAAAACAATATATAAATGTGCACTTCTTTGACAAGTAGAACAAATGACATTGAAGATAATTAGAAAGAAATAGATGTCTTAAATGGTTAGGAATAGTGTCAGTTTTAGTAATTAGTGCTAAAATAGATAGATATACAACACAGTTGACTACAAATTTTGATTGTATGTTGCCAAATTTATGCCAATTAGGAAAATACAAATGCCACTATTGAGAATAGTAACCAAAGTATTGTAGTGTCCTTTCAGGTCACTTTATTAATAGATTAATACCGTAAGAAGCATCATATTCAAGCATTTGAAATGATGTAGACGTTGCATAGCATATAAAAATAAAAAATTGGCGTTCTCTATTTTTTCTAATCAAACTATTTTGGAAATTTACTATATTATAATTACGTTATGATTTGTAGTGGTGAATTTGGATTCTACAGAAAAAGTATTTTTTATAGAACACTGAAAGTATGTTAAATTTTAATTAATAATATTATTAATTGGATATTTGCGTTGGTTTTATTTACCCTACCTTCTGACTGATCTACAGTTTAGATTTTATTGTATAATAAACCTTCATTTATTAAGCCCAAAGTTATTATTTTTGGCTACAAAATCGGCAGATACCTTTAAAGGGTGCTGTAAACAAGAGCAAACAGCATTGAAAAAACAGAATGAGAATCTTCAATTAAAAAAATAGCTATCTCGGAAATATTTATGGATTAAAACATGTACAACCTGTTACGATGGATAATTTAAGGATATTTTAAAAATATAAGATAATAAATGATGAGAAAATGTGAAAATATTGGCTAAAAAACAACAGATGCGACACACGGATTTGTTATGTTGAACATGCTTTCACAATTAGATAAAATCTTTAGGAATCAAGAAGGCACATTAACAATATTGATTTCTAAGATAATTGGATCTATGTGCCTTTAATTATTCCTTTTATCACCAAGTATACTGGTTGTAGGTTTGATTTCTCGAGACATGTCCAAACAATTGCAAACTATTAAGAGCAATGTAAAAAATAGAAAATATTCTTTGTTTATCAATGCTTATGACTGAAAGAATAATAATAAGAGCTTCTATCTAAGCTAAAATGTGCATATCTGTCAATATAAATGGATTACTTGAGACTTGTGATAGCATTACTAGGATAAAAGCCAAATAATTAAAGAAGGCATATGTAAAACAAATTACAATTAAGTACAAAATAAGCTTTTATTTATCATAATTTTAATTTTAAATTACAATTTAAAAATATACAAAATTAGGCTAATTTATAACATACCCATAAACATTCACAAACTTTTCACTCTAGTCAAATCAGTCATTATGTCCACTTAATTTTTAATGATTTTGCCCCTCATAATCTTGATGTCCTCAATTGGTCGGTCATTTCTATCAGTAGCCACCAGTCCTATCCTATTAATGATATTCATCCCCATATAAATCCTTCCAAATATAGCATGTTTACCATCCAACCACTGTGTAGGTGCCAAAGTGATAAAAAACTGTGATCCATTGGTATCCGGCCCAGAATTAGCCATGGAAAGAATACCGGCCCCGCTGTGTTTCAACTCAGGATGTATTTCATCTTTAAATGTTTGCCCATATATAGAAGTGCCTCCTTTGCCAGTACCAGTTGGGTCTCCTCCTTGTATCATAAAATCTGGTATTATTCTGTGGAAGATCACGTTGTTGTAGTAGCCTCTACGGGCTAGTTCGGCGAAGTTTCTGCAGGTGTTTGGAGCGTGTTTCCAGTACAGTTCCACTATGAATTCTCCCATGGTAGTCTCGAACTGTACAAAAGGTGGTTGCCACATTTTGTCGGGAATCCCTGACTGTGTCATGCTATGTAACGTAAGCATAATTGAGTTGATAATCAAAGTACTCAATAAAATTAAATACAAATATGGAATATATTGAACTTTTCTTCAAAAACAAATCTTGAATCGAAACGGTATAACCTCAAAACTTGTTTGTTGTCAACTTGTGACTGGTTGAAATGTTGGTTGCATACACGTTGCATACGTTTATGTTTTTGATGGTTGTGAAATTATTTTCTTGCGACATGTTTCTCACTGAATATTTTATATTTTACATGCGAATAAACTACATTGATTTGTAATTAAAGTTATAAAATAAACTTTTTTTATTTCAATTTCGACTTCTTAGTTGAAAACGGAATATTATATGTATAGTTGGTTGCCTATTTCTAAATTTAAAAAAATAATTTGTTTTAAAATATTGCTGTGATTTAAACCTGTATGTATGTATTGTATTATTGTATATAACAAATATAAATAAAATACATTTCTTGGTAACTCATTTTTATATGTAGTAATATCGATATAGTCCTTTGATCAAACATTCTGCGCATGCCCCCGTTATTATAACGTTCATAGGCCAATTGCAACAATTTTGTTGTTTTCAGAAGAAGTTCCAATTTTTCAATTTCAAAATGTCTTTTATTGTTAGTAGCGTTATGGATTGATTGTATTATACATAATTATGTAGTTAATTGTTTTAATTATTATTAGTTTTGAGAGTAAAGTTTATTCGAATATTTTACGTTTATTGCAAACTTTCGGGTATCTACCTTTTTGACTCGCCAAATTCGTGGAAAACCGGTAGTGAGTAAAAGTTGCTTCTAGCTTTATCAAGTGAAAATGGAAGATATCTTCGTAAAAGGTAAGAAAAGAAATGTTTTTCATAATCCTAAGTACCTATTTGCCTATCGGAAAATTATTTTTTCATATTTTGAAAGTTTGTATTTTTTCACAAATTAAAAAGAGAAAAAGATGTCATAGGATAATTTGGGACGAAGTTGGTTCTTTTTTTTTTTTAATGCATAGCAGCTTTGTTTATAATAATTAAGAAATGTAATTAGTGTCATTTGAAAGAACATACCTACTTTAAAGTTTAATTTGCCAAATTAGAAAAAGATTGCCTTTCAACCGAATCGTCCTCAAAGCTTCAAAATGTGGTCCTTTAAATGGGCAGACTCTGAAACTCGCGGTAGCGATAGAGTGGAAAGAAGCTGTTAACTGTTTTAATTAACTGATGTTAGCTGATTAAAGAATGTGCATTATTTAAATAAATAAATTGTTAAATAAACCATCTAATTTGTTTAAACAATTTTTTCAGTATTTTAACTTGCTTGAACTTAACTCCTGCTTGAACAAGGCTGACACAGTTGAAGATCGATGAGAATGGTTTATTATTTTTTTTGTGTCTATTCCAATTTTTCAGCTGACATTTTAGTCCACTTAGATATGGTGTTGATTCCAAATGGACAGTTTGTGAACCAAGATCCATCCTTCCAAATGGGGGTGAACGGTAAGAAAGAGTCTGTCTGATAAAATCTTTGGACCCCTTTTTTCCATTAATTTCAAAATTAATCTAACTGGGCATAAATTTTCGTTTGATGAATTTCTTACCAGCCATTTGCTGCTTGCCAAACTTTTAGAATCGTTTTGATTTGTTTTGGAAAAAATGTAGTACTTTTCATTCCCAGATCTCTACTTTCTTTTCTTCCTGCTGGTTTATAATCCACGTTTCACTAGCATACATCATTTTGGGACTGATTACTGTCTCGTAGATTCGTAGTTTAGCTGTTCTTGACACATTTTTTGCTTTCAGTAATGAATTTAGTGACCTTATCGCTCTGCTTCCCTTCATTAATCTTTTGTCTATCTCTTTTTCTTCTTTTCCCGTGTTCTTTTTTTTTTATTTCAAATTACATGTCTCGGCTGCTGTGGCCATTGACACGAGGAACTGTATTACAGAAAACAATTAAGTTATATTGATATCTAAAAAAAAAGAAAATAAAAAACTAGCGGATGATTACAAAATTGAAATATAGATAGGTGATACAATTACAACAGGTGATATAATTTACAGTTTTTAAGGAACTCTATCACATTAAACATATTGTTTTTGGATTTTAAGATATCACATAAACTTCCGTGGATACCATGTTTGATCCGTGCTGCTGCGTACTGGTTACATTCCACAAGTATATGGTGTACACTTAGACGGGAGTTGCAATATTGTCAGTTTGAAGGTTCTTTGGGAACCATCAGATATCCGTGGGTTAGCCGGGTGTGCCCAATTCTAAGCCTTTTAATGATGGTTTTCGATTTTCTTTCCGTAGTAAAAATTCTAGGTCCTAAAATGTTTGGTTGGATGGACTTTAGTTGGGTAGTGCACCTGTTCCATTGATTTTGCCACATTGAGGTAGATAACTTTTTAATTTCAATTATTATATCTTGAAACATTTGGACTTTTTCATCTGTAAGGTCAGAGTGACGTGCTTCATTTGCTGCGTGGTCAGCATTCTCATTTCCTTTAATACCAACATGTGAAGGATTTCATATCATTGAAACCGAAGTGTTTGATTTAGCAAGTGCTGTTCATCTTTCGTGGATCTCATTAACTAAAGGATTTGATGTGTAGATTATTCTAATCGAATTTATGGATGATAATGAATCTGTGCAGATTGCTAAGTTTTTGGTACCCTGCATTGGAACCTCTAGAGCTTTAAGTATAGCGTAAAGTTCTGCTGTGAATATACTGGTCATCTTGGGTAGTCTATACATTGCTAGTCTGTTATTTGTGGAAGTAACAGCACATCCGACACTTTCTTCGTCTTTAGATGCATCTGTGAATATTATGTTATCAAACTTGCCTCTATTAATTATGTCGTTAAAAGTTTGTTTCGTGAGTATCATGGAGGTTTCCATTTTCTTATATCTGCACAAATTTACGTTAGAGTCAGGTAATATTTTTAGCCAAGGTGGAGTATTGGGCTGAATAATGGGGGTGATAAGATTTAGGTCAAAATTTTCTAAGAGTGGCAATAGAAACTGTAGTGATGAATTGGCAGTAGCTCTACTGTGTGCTCCTGTTAATTGAAAATTTTTAATAAGTTGGAAAGATATATTATTTGGGTTTGCAGAGACCTTAGCAAAATAGGAGTTTAGTAGACGTTGTCTTCTAATATTTAGAGGGGGTTCACACGATTCGACATATATGCTTTCTGTAGGGCTTTCCCGTGTTCGTTATGGCCTAAGTATTCAAATTTTGACACTTTCAAAACTATAGACAGTTTCTTTTCATTTTGATATATTTGTTATGTCCCCTCTCATTTCCATATATTGCTTTTTGTTTGGTTTATTATTAATCCGTATCTTTTCGCTTCTTTTTCAAATTTATGGAAAACTTTTTCTAAATGTTTTTTGTTCTCGCGACTATTACCACATCATCCGCGTACGCTATGCACTGTTCTCTGCTATTGAAAATAGTCGTGTTTGTGCTCATATTTGATGTTCTTACGATTTGTTCTAATACTAGGTTGAATAATTTCGTTGATAGCGGATCTCCTTGTTTTAAACTTCTATTCACTGTAAACTGTCTTGAAAAGCTTCCTTCCATTATTACCCTATTTATCGTGTTCCTAAGCGTCATTATCACTAGCCTTATAAGCTTTTCTGTTATTTCTAATGTTCTCGTGGTCTCATACAGTATCGTTCGATTTAGAGAGTCAAATGCTTATTTAAAATCGATAAATAGCATATGTAATCCTAAGTTTTGTTCGTAGCTATTATTTTGTATTAATTTTAACACACTTATTTGATCAGTAGTTGTTCTTCCTGATCTAAAACCCTCCTGGTAATCTCCAATCACTTTCTTATTATATTTTATTAATCTTTTCCTAATAATTTTTGCAAGTATTTTATAGACTACTTCTAATTGTGCTATACCTCTATAGTTTGCGCACTCCGTTTTGTCTCCTTTTTTATAAAAAGGTAAAACAAGAGCGCTTTTCCATCGTTGCGGCATTTCTTCCTTTTGCCAAATTATTAGTGTCAAGTGAAATATCCTTTCCTTTAATCTTTCGCCACCTTCCTTAAAAATTTCAGCTGGGATACCACTTTCTCCTACACTTTTGTTATTTAGGTCTCTTATTATTTCTTCGACTTCATTCAAAGTTGGTTTCTCGCACGTCTCTTCTTCATCTTCTTCCAATTCTCATTTCCGTCAAGTTCCTCTTGTTGATCTGTATTTAATAGATCTTCGAAATATTCCGCTCATCTGTTTAATTTTTCTGTTGTTTCACCTAGAAGTAAGCCTTCTTTGTTTTTGCAATACCGGGGATTATTCTTTGTAGTTTCTCTGAATTTCTTAACTTCTTGGTAGAAATTTCTTAACTTCTATGTTTTTTAATTGCTTTTCTAGCTGTTCTTTTTTCTTTTTTCTGCAATTTTTTTTCACTTCACTTCTTCTTGCCATATAGTTTTCGATCACATTTTCGGTATTTTCTTTATCTCTTTGTAGTTTTGCCCTGTTTCTTCTTGCCAAAACATTCCTACATTCTTCATCGAACCAGTCTTGCCGTCCTTTTATATGATCTCTTCCTATACACTTTTCCGCTGCTTCCGACATGGCTGTCTGTATGGTCTGCCACTCTTCATCTATATCCTGTTTTTCGTATTTCTGTATATTCCCTATTAGGATGCAGATATTTAATTATCATATGAAAATCGACAGATTTATAATAATAATAGACGTCTGCCACCAGCCCATTGTAGTTCAATATACATGAAAATTGTATGGTAGCATCTAAAGGAGGATGATGTTCATTTACAGGAATTATGAATGTTCTTTTGAAAAACACTTTTTTAAAAATCACAAACACTCAAAATAAATTTGATGCTTTATTTGAATAAATGCTTTATTTATAATAATTCCACTTGCTGAATTTGCTGTTCTAATTCGTCGCAACTGATGTTCCAAGATTCCAGACGGTTCGGTGCTGATAGTGTAGCATTTGAAAATTCTTTGGATATGTATTGAAATCTCCTCGTATTTGTTAAAATATCAAAGAATAATCTTAGTGTATTTCTGTTCCCATTCGTACGTATTAAAACACCGAATTCTTCCAATTCATCTTAGCGTCGCCGAGTAAAATAAACCATTTTTAAAGTTGTAAATAAACCATATATTTCCTTGGTACATATTTCCATAAGGTACATAGGATGGGTATAGAGCTTAACAATGAATGTATATATACACTCCAGTTTGCTGATGACCAGGTAGTGCTAGCGACCGACAGGGAAGACATGCAGTACATGCGAAGAAAACTGATAGAAGAATATAACGACTGGGGAATGAATGTCAATACAACAAAAACCAAATATCTTTGTATTGGAAACGAGTCAGATAACATAGACCTCGAAAACGGACAACATATTTCCTGCTGTCAGAGCTATGACTACTTGGGTGTTGCCTTTGACAATACAGGAACTGATACACGGGAAATAGAAAAACGAATCACTCAAGCAAAGAAAGTCTTAGGATGTCTCAATGGTATACTGTGGAGTAAAGAGATAACGAAAGGAAGGAAATTTAAGAGAGACCATGATTAAAACTACTCTTCTTTATGGCGCTGAAACATGGAGAATTAGTGAAAAGAACAAAAAGCGAATAGAAGCAGTAGAAATGGATGCAATGAGAAGATCTTTAGGTATTTCCAGAGAAGACCGAATCATAAATAATGTAATAAAACAACGTATGGGAATAGAAGGAAATATAACTCAAGATATAGAGAAGATACAATTAAGGTGGTATGGGCATGTTCAACGGATGCCAACATCAAGACTCCCCAAAAAAGTAATAGAATGGCAACCGATAGGTCCACGGAAAAGAGGAAGACCCAGATTAGAATGGCAACACGCCGTAAACAAGTCCATGAGCGAAAGAAATTTAACAACAAACGACTGCGAAGATAGGAAGAGATGGTGTTTAGGTATCGGACAACGTCGAAAGACGTTCTAAACCGATATATATATATATATATATATATATATATATATATATATATATATATATATATATATATATATATATATATATATATAAATTTCCTTGATATTTTTCTTTGATCAAAACCGCTAACTATTCTGCGTTTCAAATAAATATTCCATTTTATACGTTTTGTTTATACCAAGACTGTGCGAATGAATTTTAAAGATAATTGTTCACTTTCGGTAAAGCCGGCCGCTGATTAAGGCGTGCTTAGTTTTGTTGGAGTCCGAATTTATTTTCAAATTCGTAATTTTTTTTCGTTTTCCTTTTCTTGTCATGGAAATGTAGTATGAAGTGACAGTAGCAGTTGGATGCCTGGTATTTAGCAGTTTTACAACAGTTTTTGAAGATGGCCTCATGTTGCCATTGTGCTGTGCCTGTTCCAGTCTTTGAAGGAGACGAGTTTTCAAGGTTTGTGTTCAGCCGGTGCTGACTTCCGCCTCATCTTCTTATCCCTGGTCGTCATCCCGGATCTGTCCCCAGTATAATTCCAGCATGATTCCAGTTCTCGACCCCAGACATGCAGAGTGAAATTTAGTGAAATTTAAGGTAACTTTTTGTGTTAAATTTTAAAGTCAAGATAGACATTTTTTTAAAAAAATAATAATTGCTTTCATTATTTAAAAAGATAATTTTTTATTTGCCACAGTTTATAGTCCAGTAACATTTGTAAGTTTTTGTAGCATCTCCCGAGTTTGTAAATGAACAGAACACATGTAAGTTTTTCTTTATTTTTCATTTTTGTAGTTACCTCAATCCAACCCACTTGCGATTCAACTTATCCACGACCCCACCTCTCCAAACAAACCCTGAGTGCCGGTTGCAAAAGTATCGATTATTTTGGTTGCCCTATCTCCACCCTCAGTCGTTTCTGTACCCAATTTTCTACCCCTTACAATAATACCCCATGTGGTAGGCAAAATATTTCGTTACAATAGCCGGTAACTTCTTATCGAATTCATGTGACCGAATATACTGAATTCTAGCGGTCATTGTACTATAACTCAGGAAATAGCACATCATTAGTGAAAGTAACAGGGGTCTTGGAGTTTTGCGACAAAACAAATCCAGATTAACTATATTATTAACTTTTGAAAAAAGTTTTGAAAAGAACACATTATGATGAAATCTGACTCCACATGCCTTTAAGCTTTCGTAATAAACCGTTTTTTTGCCCCTATTTATTAATAATCAATCATACAGTTGTCGCTAAAAACAATTTACCAACTTATTTCAAGTTTCCACATATGACACTGATTTAATGAAACATATAAATAACATACGACCGGCGAGACAACGCAACCTTGTCGGACAACCCTCTACAGGCGGCACTCATGAATATTCATGCTGAAATAGACAGTGACACGAGAGCCATTAAAAATGCATATCCATATCCTGCCGAGCACGTCTGGGGAAAAGCTTAGATGGGCCATACGGGGCTCGAAGTGCCCTTTAGATATGGAAAATATTCTCAAATAATAGGTCAGTGGTAACAGTGATGTGACAATCAAATTATTGACGCCCATTTTGAGCATGCGTTCCGACGGCGATCCCCCACCCGGTTTGCAACTCGGAAAATTCAAGCATCGCGCAACCCCCCAAAGCATTCGTTAAGCAGTTATACGTCGTGACGCCGACTTGCTGGAGCGTCTGTACCGTCGATCTTTTCCTTCGGGTATTATGTTTTCTAGGACTCTTGTATTTTTACGCTGAATATTTAATGCAGTAAGTGTTTTTACTATTCTTTTGTATCGTTTGCTATGCTTGGGGTGTATGAAACTTTGATTAGGCTGGGGGATGATTGGAAATTGTTATTTATTTTTACATGTGCTCAATATCTTAATAGGCTAGGTTAGAAAAATTATTGAGTGAATTAAACGTTTCATAGTTTGTGCTCTAGCCCAAAGGAATCATAATATAGAAAGATATTTGAAGATGAAGAAGTTTTCGATGTACCTATACTGTTAAAAAACAATATTTTTTATTTTGTTTATAAATAACTTGATTTTTATTAAGTAATAAATGAATTTGTATAAAGTGTTATAAATCATAAGAGATAGGAATGCCTGGTTTATAACTATTTGACAGTAAACATGATAGAACTACTAGAAACAGAAGGTTGTGTTGTTAATGCAGGTATATGTATCTGTAAAAAAATGTTAAGAAAGGTAAATAGATAGTAATTTTTGGAGGTTTACCAATAATAAAGGAGCACAATTTATTTACCACTCAAACGCTTCTAATTTTTCATGAATACGTCAGTTAAAGTTTAGAATTTCATTCCATATACAAAAATAGAGAAGATATAGCAACTCAACGAGATGATTATAACTTTTCAATTGTGCATTGTCACTTTTAAAAGATTTTATTCATATGGGTGAATGAATACTCTGATCTTCTCAATTTGTATATTTATTTCAGTCGAATGTTTCCATTGATCATGTAAAATCGTACTCAATTAACTTGCTGGTATGTGCTATCGGTTGTTCGTTAACAAATAGTTGTCAATTTTTATTTATAGCCATACATTCGGTTTTATTGATATCGTTAAAGACGAGACCGAATCTACTATTTTCTTCTGGTACTCTCGAGACAAACGCTTGCAAATCGTCCAAGCTACCTGCAAATGATGTCGTCAGTCTATCTTATACTATTCAGTAGTTCTATATATATATATATATATATATATATATATATATATATATATATATATTTATATATATATTTTTCAAATGATTTTTTCGACCGTACTGTTTTAAATATTGATTTAGAGTATCAGCAATCGGTCAGGAAATAAAACTCTATTTGTTCAGTCTCAATATTTCGTCACGATTTTGTGACTTCTTCAGGAGAAAACTGTAAATTTATTAGAATAATTAATGATTATATGTAAACAAAATGAATATTTTAATACTTACAACTATAAGAATGAAAATTTAAATTTTTCTGGCATATCTAAATAAATAAATATTGAGACTGAACAAATAGAGTTTTATTTCCTGACCGATTGCTGATACTCTAAATCAATATATATATATATATATATATATATATATATATATATATATATATATATATATATATATATATATATATATATATATATATATATATATATATATATATATATATATATATATATATATATATATATATACAGGGTGGTCCTTAAGTAATTGTACAAACGAAAACCGTAAATTCTACACTTTAAAATATTACGATTTAAGCCAAATTGCTTTAATAAAATGTTGATATTAAGAAAGATACAGGGTGTTAAAGTGCAAATTTAAAATTCTATTTTTCTCTATAACTTTCATGTTTGTAAAGATTTATGCATAAAAATTCACAACTGGGTACTTTTGAATATGAGAAATTATAATTTGATGCATACTTTGATGTAGCTAATAGAGGGCGCCACATATGCTACATATGTGGCATAAATTTGCACTTAACTTTTTTGCTGTTTGAGTAACCTTTATTTTTGATAAAAAATATGAAAGATACATTATTTTAACAAAAAAAAGGTATACTTCTTAATAACTTCAAAACTTAACAGTTTTCGTGATAATCGCATTTTACAAATCAGCTGCACAATTCTGATTTAAGGCAATTACTCCAAGCAACGAAGGAAAAATAGACAAAAACATTAATAAATCTAAATTTTGGTTTCAAATAATTTTAACTAAAGTCAATAGTTAACGAAATATTAACTAAAATAAATATATAAGCAGGATAATTAATAATAGGATTTGACAAAAACAGAATAATAGGGATTTTACATCAAACATTTTACGTTTTATGTTAAATTAAAGTCATAATCAAAACATTTTGTTTACAAACCAAATTAAGAAATAGTTAAACTAAATAACATAACTTTTTGTCAACGTAAATGTTCGATATGTCCATCATTTTCTTTAATACATTTGTCAATATATTACATAAAAGATCGTCTCATGTTAAATAGAATCATTGGTTCTAAAGAAACTGCTGCAGTATTTATTTCTTCTCATAGTTGGTTGCGAATGTTTATGGGATTCTTATAGACACGTCGTTTTAATACGCCCCATACACCAAAATCAAGCGGATTAAATTCTGGGCTACGTGGTGGCTATAATGTATAATGGATGAATATATTCTTTTGGATTCATATCCAAACCTTATGGTATATTAGGGAACTACATCTTATTTGTGGCAGAGGTTAAACTGTGATGTATTTGATTCATTGGTTACTTATATAAACACGGAATAACCTATAGATGTCATTACTTATTTATATGATTACGTTACAGATTACGAGTAACTATAATTACATCTCGAACAAATGATCTATTATGATTAACTAACTAACTAATATTATGCTAAACTAAATTACCTGTGTGTTTATTATATTTATAACAATATCGGTTATTAGGCCAACGATGATGTTTTTGTAAAAATGCTGAGTCTTTAAGGTTAGATTGATAGCAAAAGTATTATGAAACAAGACACATATGTGTTATTCAATACCTGGGCTTTAGTTTCTAATTGTCCTAATAAAAATGGTTAAATAATTTACGTAATGAATGATAAGTATTCTTTTGGGATTTTTTATAAATTAAATAATTATATAATATAATTATAAATAATTGTATCAATATCTCACCACATTGCAAAGAATTTGACTGCCACGATAAATCCAACGTTCAGAACAGTTATATTTAAGTATGTTCTCACTGCCTTCTCTCTAGAATGTGGTAGTGTACCATCTTACATAAATCACATATTTTGGGTTTTCAGCATTTTACAATGGGGAAAAAGTAATACAACTCCAGTAGGTATAGAAACTTAAGAAGCGATTTAAAAGGGAAACTGTAAACATGATGACGGCCAACGTCTGAATACGGACACGGCACCTAAAGAAGAAGATAAAGAATATTTTCATAAGACATTTAGCAGCCATAACAAAAATTTTGTAATGTAACATTATCATCTTTGAGTTGTTGTAATAAGAATAAACTGTGAATTATGCTTATCTACAGGTATTCAGTGCTTCACCGCACAAATATTACAACTAAGAATTATTATGCAGCTGACTTATAAAATGCGAATATCTCGAAAACGGTTAAATTTTGAGGTTATCAACAAGTATACCTTTTTCTTGTAAAAATAATGTATCTTTAATATTTTTTAACACAATTAGAGCTAACTTTAAGAGCAAAAAAGTTAAGCTCAAATCTATGCCACACATGTGGCATATGTGGCGCCCTCTATCAGTTACAGTAAAGTTTGTATAAAATTATAATTTTTCCTGTTTTAAAGCATTCAATTATAAATTTTTGTCCAAAAATATGTACAAACGTTAAAGTTATAGCGAAAAATAGAATTTTAAATTTCCACTTTAACACCCTGTATCTTTCTTAATATCAACATTTTATTAAAGCAAGTTGGCTTAAATCGTAATATTTTAAAATGTAGAGTTTACGGTTTTCGTTTGTACAATTACTTAAGGACCACCCTGTATATATAATGTAATACATAAACAATTATTTATTTTATGTAATAAAGTAAACAATATATTGTAGTTTTTAAATTAAGTTTAATTAAAATCATTGACAAAAATGTGTCTACAGGGTGAACTACAAAACAAAATTACGATTTTCTCAATTTTTTTAAAAGCATCACCCTATATTTTATTTTTTTAAAATACTGTATTTATGATACTCTGTCATTTTTATATAGCATTCTCTATACCTAAACTCATTATTTTCCGAGATATTTTTACTAACTAACAAAAAATATAAACCATAGTAATATGTAATGAATGTAACAATTATTGTGATATTAAGGAAATGAGTCTAAAGTAAATGTTCAAAATGTCCACCTTCAACGTCTATACAAGTTTCTAACCGATATTCAAATAACCGAGCCACATTGTAAGTCAATTTTGTTAAAAGTTTCTGTTATTCTATTTCATATCATTTCATTTCATATCATATCATCTGGCGTTGTTGGAGACTTCTGGCATACAAGCTCTTTTATATAGCCACACACGAAAAAATCAATTGTGGAGAATTCCAGTGATCGCAGTGGCCAAACAGTTGGTCCTCCTCTACCTATCCACCTCTCAGGAAAGTTATTATTTAGATGATTGTGAGTAGGAGCAGTGTGGTGAACTGGAGCACCGTCGTGTAAAAACCATATTCGTTGTCGAATATTAAGCAGTACATTTTGCAGTAGTATTGGCAAATGATATTTAGAGAATCCAGATATATGACACCATTCACACGACCGTCAAAAAAATGTGGGCCAATTACATAATCGACAACAATACCACCCCAAACATTTATAGACCACTTAGTTTGACTATAAGTTTTAACAAAATAGGGATTGTTTGATGCATAGTAATGAAAATTATGCCGATTCACCGTTCCATTTTTGTGAAATGTAGACTCATCTCCAAAAAGCACATAATCGAAAAAAATTTGTCTCTTTGCACTTGATGTTGAGACCATTGATTAATGTTGTCGTAAAATTTCATGAGTGCTGATGTGGGGAACTTCAGTAGTAGCTATCAGTACATCTTTTTCCTTTTCTTCACTTAGAACAGTTTTGGTTCTATCATATTTTTAATATACAACGGACCCAGTGCGAACAAAACAATCCATTAATTTTTCAAAAGCTTTTGCGTTTTTCTTCCTCCGTTCAGGATATCGCTCGGTATATATTCTGGATGCAAGTAAGCAATTTCTCGAACTTTCTCCTACTACCCAGATCATATCTCTTAACTCTTCTATAGAAAAATTCATTTTTAACAATAAAGCCAAGCCACACAGACCGATTAAAAAGGTAATAATATGAAAACTGTCATTTTAATACCGTTTACGGTTTAATAAAATGAAAACTGTCATTTTTTCAAAGCCTACGATTTTACCTTTGTAACTGACACAAATGGCCTTTTAGTTATTATTAATTGCGTATCACAATCGGCAGTTAGGAATATTTTATTCTAATACTAACCATATTGCACTCTCGATGTCGGTGTAATTTACACTGTGTAAATTTTTACTATAGACCCCAGTGTGTCTTTTTTTGCTTGTTTCCCTCATTTTCGAAGTAGTGTTGATAAGTTGGGTTCGCGTTTTGTCCTTTTTGTTCATTACAATATTATATTTATTTTTACAACCATGGGTTCGAAGAAGATGATATCTATTGAACTAAAACGTGAAATCATTGAAAAACATGAGCAAGGTGTACGAGTAACTGACTTGGCGAGGATGTACGGGCGTACCACATCAATGATATGTACTGTACTTAAACTGAAGGAGGTAATAAATGGTATATTGCCAGCTAAGGGCGTTACAATAATTTCTAAGCTTTGGACTTCTCTCCATGAAAAGATGGAGAAACTACTCATGGTGTGGGTGACAGAGAAGCAGCTTCAAGGAGAAACCTTAACACAAAGCCTCACATGCGAGAAGGCAGGAGCGATTTACGAAGATTTGCTGAAGCAGATCCCACACATTTCCACAAATGAGGAATCGGAAGACTCACTTAAAGCCAGTCGGTGCTGTTTTGACAACTTTAGAAAACGGACCGGCATTCACTCCGTCGTCAGGTATAGTGAGGCAGCAAGTTCGGATGTGAAAGCAGATGAGGTTTACATCAAAACGTTTTCCGAACTGATAGAAGCCAAAGGATACATCCCCCAGCAAGTCTTCGACTGTGACGAGACAGGGCTTTTCTGGAAAAAGATGCCGAATAGGACTTACATAACGGCAGAGGAGCAGACGATGCCAGGTAAGAAACCTATGAAAGATAGATTAACTCTACTACTTTGCGCCAATGCGAGTGGCGACTGTAAAATCAAACCTTTTCTATTGTAGTATTTAGAAAATCCCAGAACCGTTAAGTCATAAGATTTTAAAAGAAAAACTGCCAGTTATGTGGAGGGTAAATCCAAAGGCGTGGGTCACCAGGGAATTGTTTGTGGAGTGGATAAACCTGGTGTTTGCCCTTTCTGTTAAAAAATATCTACAGCGAAACAACCTACACATGTAAATCCTTCTTGTTCTCGATAATGCCCCTTCTCACCCACCAAACAGTGACGGAGAACACAAACCTTACCCTTCGAGAGTTCTGGAAGGACCACTTTAACATAATTATATGTCTAAGAAGTATTGAGCAGGCCTGGCTAGGTGTTACAACAAGAACCTTAACCTCTGAATGGAAGAAGCTGTGGCCTGAGGCTGTAGATGAAAGGGCCTACGAAGGACTGGAACCCGAAGTGTCAGTGGTAGATGAGATTGTTTCTCTTGGAAAATCCATGGGTCTGGTGGATAAAAGAGATGTGAACGAACTTGTCGAGAAACAGTCTCAGAAGCTGACAGCCGAGGAGTTAGACGAACTAAATTCGCAGCAGCATACGGTGGTTCAACGAAAAATTAGTTTTGAAGAGGAGTCAGAATTGGATGACGTTGTCTCTACAAGAGATGTAAAGGAGATCCTGGGAATGTGGGAGAAAGTTGCAGAGTTCGTGGATAAAATTTACCCCGAAAAAGTTACAACTGGTCGTGCATCGGTGTTGTTCAACGAAACTTGTCTAACCCATTTCCGCAATATTTTGAAAGGGAGGAAGAAACAAGCTTTTTTTAAACGATCTGCAGATGATAATGAGCAAAGTGTGACGAAAAAAGCGAAGACCACTGACGAAAATTAAGCGCTTCCGTAAGCACTTCACTTTTTCTTATGTTTTTACAGAAGATGTATGTATGTATTTTTTGTTACTTATAAATAAACGTTTCTTCTTTTAAATACATTTTTTTTTTATTTAAAAACACTTAACAAAAACAACCAACGTGTTTTTTGGGGACTGGAACGAATGACATTTCAGTTAATTTCAATGGGGAAAATTGCTTTGACATACGAGCAATTTGACATACGAGCAAGATTATGGAACGAATTACACTCGTATGTCGAGGTACTAATCTATACTTATTTCTAATTACAAAAATTGAATGTTTTTTCTGAAATTCGAAGAAAACTTAAAATATCTCGGCAAATAATGAGTTAAGGTATAGGGACTACTATATAAAAATCAAAGAGTATCATAAATACAATATTTCTAAAAAATAAAATATAGGGTGAGTGGAAAATTGAGAAAATCGTAATTTTGTTTTGTAGTTCACCCTGTATACAAATTTTTGTCAATGATTTCAATTAAACTTAGTTTAAAAACTAAAATATATTGTTTACTTTATTATATGAAATAATTAATTGTTTATGTATTACTTCTTTATATACCTACATGGTGTTGATTTCATAGAAATTTCGAAATAAAAATGGTCATAACTTGTTAAATACTCTGTATAGTATTACAAAACTCAATACTATAAGAACAAGAATTATAAGAAATATACAAATTTTAAATAATATATAAGGTGTCCGTTTAACAAATTGTGTGTTTGCCATACCATGTAGTTATTAATTACCCTGTAGAATTCCACATATTTTTCAAGTAACGAGAATATCGTTGCCTACATTTTTTCTAAGTAAGTTTTTGGATATTCTATACCATAATGGAATTATCGATCGATGTCGCACTAAAAACTCACCCTGTATATACTTAATGATTTTTTTATATCGGTCATCAATTCTATTGTTGTTTAAGGCGTTAAAGATGCTCTAAATTTCTATGGAGTCAAATGCCTTCTCCTAATCTACCATAGCTCTCCAAAGTGTTATATTATATTTGTTTGATTTTTCAATTGGTGTTCTTATTACATGTATCTGATGAAAACATATGCCTTTGGATTCCGAATATCATCACCATCATAATTGACTCGACAATCCTTTTGGCCTGCTCACAGAGAAGTCGCCACGTAAATCGATTCTTAGCAACTACTATGAAAAAAAAAAAAGTAGAAAGAAGAAAACTGATGGGAAGAGGATACAAGTCTTTGGACTCTGAATAGATCGCAAATATTAAATATCCAGTGGGTTACAACGATTACAAACGTAGAACGACTAAGGCGAAAAAAGAAAAAAAGGAAAAACTAACTATCTTTTAAAAAATAAACGTCCTAACAAAAAAAAAAACATTTTGATTGAAGTGCAAATATCAATTTGCACTTATCAAGATCTATTTGGTATCAATATCCACACTTCCAATTTTACATATCTACCTTCAATTTATTTATAAATATTTTCTATCAAAATATTTACCATATTAATATTTTCATTCGAATATATTCAACGCACATACTAGAGTTTTAACGATGTTAAGGTCTATCAAAATTTTAACGATGTTTTCTCGTTTACGCACTTCTCTATTACGCGGTTAATAATCACATAAATGATGTAGGTTGTGAGGTGAATCCCCCACTTGATTAGATTTATTCATTTACATACCCCAGCCAGTTCCATCTCGTGTTCTGCTCATGATTTTATAATATACACATTGTAGTTTGATTGGGGATGAAACAAAACAGAATTGAGCTAGATTTACAGACGATTTTATTTATTTATTTATTTGCGGCATTACTACTCACCACTGCAAATTTTACAAAGTTGCAACACCAATGATTTATAGTAAAAAACTTCAACAGTTGAAAAAAAGGCACAGTTTTGGCACATTCTGTTGTTATCTGTCAAGTTTTGACGATTGAGTCAAAAAGATCCACTATTTTTAACTTAATTATGTAGCATGCTTATGCATTAATGGCTGCAGCAGCATCCTGTAAACCATTTTAAACCCATTCAGCAGCTCTGTATTACTGTAAAGATACTTTAAAGGGTCTTGAAATTCAAAAAACTGTAATTACTATGATGAGTCTAATAATGTTTCAAAAGATTTCCGCAGTTAGTACAATTAAACCTAGAGCTAAGATTAATAATATTATGAAAATTAATATTAAACTCACCAGTCTTCCGAGTTGAACAGGGTTGATTTTCATTGTGCCGAGCTTTCCTCTCTGATGTCTTCTTCAGGTCTTCCGAGGTCTCAGTCTGCCGAGGACTCAGACACTATTACACTGATCAATAATCACTTGACATCACAGTAGTAGTGACGTGAAAAGTTTTGTTTTCGGGTACATGATATAATATTTTAACTGGACTATACTAAATAAAATTTGAATAATAGGGACTTATCGATATTATACCAAGCCGTAGCACGTTTTCTAGACGTGACGGACATACCATAGTCAGATCAAACGAAAATACATCAAAAACAAAATGCAAGGCAGGACTAATAAAATTTTTTCTATTTTGGAGTTATCATGTCTCTCCCAAACACGACAGAATTATTCTGTAGACAAGAGCTATAGAGATGTATATGATAGAACTGAAGGAAGGAAATTTCATTCATGGTTATTTTGAACAATAAAGACCACACGGAATCCCACTGTCTTATCCCATTCCAGCTTCAATTGGATCAGTTAGTTCTTCTTTTACTTATACTTTTATTGTGTTATTCTGGTACCTAGATATATTCGATCGTTTTGATTATTCCTAGAGGTATCTCTCTTTTGCGTACAATAAGTGGATAACGTCCTTTATTTTGGCCCAGCCAAATGACTTCTTAAGGTCAACGAATCATAAATATACCTATTTGCTGTATTCTACTGATTTCTCTTGCTTTTGCCTCATTATAAATATAACTTTGGTGCATAATCTTCCCATCCTAAAACCTTGTTGTTCTCCTGTTAGTGGTATAATTTCATTAAGTTTATTTGTTGTTAATTTTAGTGTTGTGATTAATAGGTTAATTTTTCTGTAGTTCTTAAATAAAAATTTTTGGTTGAATGAATAAATTTTCATAAACAGATAGTGGCACACTGTTAAGAAAGAAAACTAAACCTTTCGGGTTACAGTGTAAAAATGTTTACCAGGCAAACAAAACGTTATTTGGAATAATAGTTCAGATTTTACTGATACATCAATAATTAAACAGCGTGTAATATAATAAATGGGACTAATATAACCCCAAAAACATTAAAACCAATTCAATTATGTATTAAAGTAGAAAACAAGTTTAGTAATAAACACTTAAGGCTACATCATTGGTAATAGCAGACAAATGAAAGCATTGTAAAATATTAGTGACTCCTTCCACTCAATTTTACGTCGACAATTCAACTTTAGCTGCAAATTAGTACGACTCTGGTACGATTAAATCATAAACAGAACAAGTAGCTAATAAATCCTAAGTATCTACTCAATTCCTGCCTTGTTTTATATATTCCACTATAATTTTCCACCCTTTACTGCCACAGCCCTGAGCATTTTTTCCGGTTATGTCCTGTTTGGATTCGAGTTTCACTACATTAAACCATTATATTGCTTCTCTATTTGACCCTTGTCAATTAAATATTATTTATTCCTCGTGGAATTGTCGTGGAGAAGTATTTGTCGTTATTCGTTTATTAAAGTTCACGGGAAAATGTCGATATAATTCGTTTTTGTACGAGGGAGTTCCAAGGTAGTGTAGTGGTTCTTGAAACAAATTGTTTTCTATTAGATTGGTTTTTGAGCCAGTGTTTTAACAACATAAAAGCATAATAAATATTATTATTTGTGTTATTTCGTTAGGTAATCTGAAAATCTATTCTTTTCTATCATTTTTTTATTGAAATTAACTGTCCTGACAGTTAGGACCATTGAAACGGGTAAAACGTCTGTTATATTACATTTAAATTAAATACTTTTAAGTTCTACTGCCAGATGCCAGAGAGATAAAGTAATGCCGTAATTTGCCCAATACATAAGACAGGTGACACAACCATTTGTGAAAATTACAGAGGGATAGCGCTACTGGATGTTATGTACAAAATATTAGCAAAGACCATACGTAATAGATTGAAAAAATACGACAATGGCATAGTAAGCAAGGAGGGTTTAGAACAGGAAGATCCACAGTGAATCAAATATTTACCTTAAAATTGATACAAAATAACAGTTACGAACAAAACCTAGGACTCCACATGCTCTTCATTGATGTTAAACAGGCGTATGACTCTATCGATCGGGAAAAGTTGTATAAAGCTCTACAAAATTTAGGAATATCAAAAAAGTTGATAAAATTATTGAAAATGTCGCTAACAAATACAAAAGCAATAGAGTGGTTATTGAAGGAAGTATGTCAAATCTGTTTTCGGTTACAAGAGGATTAAGACAAGGGGAACCACTTTCTACTGAGCTTTTTAACTTTGTCTTGGAGGCAATAATGAGAGAAAGTAAGATCCAAACTACGAGTACCATTTTCCACTACAGTAACAGCAATGTATAGCGTACGCAGATGATGCAGTCCTCTTAACAAGAACTAAAAAAGAACTTGAACATATGTTTAAGAACTTTGAAGATGAATACAGAAAATGGCTGACTACAATCAACGATGAATTTATAAAGAATACAGAGAAAAAGATAGAAAAGTGAAAAAACAAATAACACAATAAGAGAATGAAGAATAGGAAAGAACCTGCCTAAATATTGAAACATACATAGGAGGTACAAGAACTTCGAAGTCATGGAAAATACTGAGAGGATTGAAACAAAACTCAAAAGAAACAATTAAATCGAGAAATATGCAGGACAAAGAATGGAAGGACTATTACAAAGAACTGTTAACAGAACAAAGATCACAATTTATTGGAAAAGAAAACAGGCGAAGACGAAGCAGATCCACACAACAAGAACTAAAAATAACAGATAGGGAAATGAGAAAGGCCATAACAACAATCAAAAATAAGAAAGCACTAGGACCCGGAGGCATCTCACCTGAGCTTATAAAGTACGGCTCAAAAAAATTACACCGGATGATGATTTCAGAAAGCCATATGTGAAGAACAGCTCCCAAAGGAATGGATGGAGGCATATCTATATTTAACTAAGGAGATAGAAAACGATGCGAAAGCTGCAGAGGAATAAGCGTAATATCATCAATAGGAAGATTATATGGGAACATACTGCGAGAAAAGATAGAGCAAGCGGTAAAAGGCAAAATCGGGGAGGATCAGTCAGGCTTCACGACAGGAAGATCATGCATAGACCACATATACACACTGAAACAACTGTTTGAAAAGAAAAAACCAAAAAATAGAGATATACATTTGGCATTTGTAGACCTGAGAAAGACGTATGACTCTGTACCAAGGTCAGAACTATGGGAGGCAATGTACAAATTAGAAATACAGACGGAACTCATAGAAGCTACAAAAGCTCTGTATAAAGAAAATAAAGTGTCCATTAAAATGGAAACAAGAATCATAGGAGACTTCACCACATCAAAAGGGCTCCTGCAGGGTTGTTCTTTAAGACAAAAACGCAGATTTATAAAACATTAGTGCGAAGTATTACAACATAACGGACTGAAAATTGCATTATAAACAAGAAAAACAGCAGTAAGATAGTAGCAACAGAGATGGAATGCCTGCGAAGATACTGCAGAGTAACAAGAATAGATAGGAGAACTAATGACGAAATAAAGCAAAGAACATCAATAGAAACAGACATACTAACATATATAGAACAAAAAAGACTAAAGTGGTATGAACATGTAAGAAGAATTAACGACAGCAGATGGATAAAGAGAATAACCGAATGGAGCCCCATAGGAAGGAGGAAAAGAGGACGATCCCAAAATTCCTGGAGGAACGAAGTAGACGACGCCATGAGTAAGAGAGGTCTAAACGATGGAGAATGGGACAACAGAGAGAGATGGAAACGGTTGAGTTTCTCCATCTTTTGAGGCGTCGGTGTAAAGAATTTGCTTGTATTCTTCTTTTTTACGTCTATATTTGTTAACAAAGGTTTTACTAATTGTGAAAGAGGGTACAAAAATCTGTCTCTATTTTCAGGAACTTAATGGATAATATTGATTAGTTTCATTACTGAATTTTTTGGATTGGTGGAAACTCTAGTGAAATAAGAAGAGAGCCGAAGCTGACGTCGTATCAAAAGGGGAGGTTTCATTCTTCTGTTGATTCAAGCTAGTTTTATTCTTCTGTTGATTTCTGGAAGTAAGGAGCCAGATGTATTAATATTGTCCCAGTTATACATACTCATCTACTGTCTCAAGTGCAGTGTTGTTTATTATTACATCTTGGATATCCACTAGCTCGTTGTACGTGGTTTTTGTTGTACTGCATTTAGGTCGATTATAAGTTTTTGTAGTTCTGCCGGATTATTAGCAATCAGAACGATGTCTGCAAATCTTAAATGACTAAGGTATTCTGCATTAATTGATGAAGAACTTTGGTGATATTGCGTCTCCTTATCGGACGCCTCTGGTAGTGGGAAATTCTGGAGTGTTTTCATAAATTTTTAACTTAGCTTTTGCTTGTCTGTATATATTTGCTAAAGTTTCTATGTACGGTTTGTCTATGCCGTGGTTGGTCAAAGCTTGTATTAATGCCTTGGGATATATAGTATCAAAAGACTTCTTGAAATCTATGAAGATAAATGCTGTATTTGTACGGTATTTGTATGCGGTTTTTTATGTTCTTTAGCTCTACTCCACTTCCAACGGGTTTGTTAATATGTTGTTGATAATTTTTATGAATATCTTGTATATGTCTGTAGTTTTTGATATCCTCTTTGCTACCTTTCTTATGAATGAGAATTATGTTTTCTGTATTCCAGTGGTCTTGTATGTATCTTGATCTTAGACAGTTCGTAAGTATGCATGCCCAGATTTTCCAGGTGTTATTGCCAGCGTATTTAAACAGTTCCCACTATTATACCAGTCTTAAAGTGTGTCAGGGGCTTTAGAATTTAGTCACTAGTTATATTATTTCATTTATGTTTGTAATTCTAGTTAAATTTCCTTGCAAATCTCGTATATTTTAATTCAAAAAATTATTAACAAAAATGTTTTAAAATTTATATATATGGATGATTACTTTTAGAAAGTTTCCATTTTTAGGTAAAAGTTTAAGTAGAACATAGTTTTGACTACATTTCTTATCGTGGAGGTTGTTTAACTTTTAAATAAAAACTAAAGATTAGTTTTCAAACTTCATTATTAGCATTTGGTCTACGTAGCGTACATTATAAATACATGTTTTAATAACAAAACCAACAACTCAGAAAATCTTCTTTAGAAGTTCGAGACGTTAATAAAAGTCTAGTAACAACTTTTTAAACTTTAGGAATTTTAATAAAACTTAAAATAATTTTAATATATATATATATATATATATATATATATATATATATATATATATATGAAAATTACTAATTTTTCGGAAAGAACTGCGTTGAGAATTTAATACTCGACATTTCGGGGATGCCATTAACAAGAGGGATATGGTTCCGTTCGAGTTCGGGGTCTCAATCTGCCTACTTTCCTCACTCGTAACGTATCAGTATCTTGTTCTCCAGATATACGGGGAGAAGCGTCAAACGGCACTGAGGGCTCAATCTGCCTACTCCCCATTGTCGAGTGACCACCGGTTTTACCTTGTGTAAGTAGGATGTCACTGACAAGATCAGTAGAACTGTTAACCCTCTAAACATCAAAACCATTTTTACTACTCATTATCCAGGAGTTGTCCAATCTCGTTAGATCCGTAAAAGACCAAATCCCCAATGAAGACCATGGTGTCTACGAGATACCTTGTTCCAGTTGCCCACGTACATCCATAGGACAGACAAATAGACGAATCCATTACTGTATTTACGAACATTCCATATCAGCATCATATTCAGAGAGGCCACAGCATAAACCCGCGTGATGACACTAAAAGATTGCTGGCAACATGGCGACCGCTGCTTCACCGTACCAACCCATCCCGCTCAGACTGTTTCCGTGCATACTGAGAGTATAAAAGTACCTACAAAGGGTAAGACCGGTCGTCACTCGACACTGAGGAATAGGCAGATTGAGACCTCAGTGCCGTTTGACGGTTCTTGTATTACTGAAGAACAAGATACTATGAGGGGAGTAGGCAGAAAAAGAGTAATATTATAAAAATTAATTCACTTGGTTTTTCACTAAACCGAACGTTCAACATCCCCTCAGATGTCTTCTTCAGGGCTTTCGGGCTCTCAGTCTTCTGATCCCCAGATCTTTTCATTACACTGTTCACTATTCACTGTACTACCACTTAGTAGAACTTTCGACAACCTCTCTGATGTATTGTTCAAGGCTTCAGAGATCTCAGTTTCCTGAGCCCTCAAATTTTCTCACTACACTGTTCACTACTTGGCCTGTTCTAAGATCTTCCACTATTCCAATCTATTATAGGTTTTGGGCTTCAAGTTCGTGATTTTTCAGGGATTAGGTCTTGTTCAACCTGCTCCATATATTTAGGCTGGGTGTTCCTTTTGGTCTTCTTCCCGTTGTTGCATGCCTCATGAAATTCCTCTTTATTATATTACTATAATATATAATATACATAATGGGCAAAGTTTTGGAAGGTTGGGAGTGAGGAGTAAACCTAGGCGGCGTCAAGATATCTGCCTTTCGCAGACGAAACTACACTTCTAGCCTCTACTCCAGAAGAAATTACTAACTTATCAAAAAAACTCGAGGTAGAAAGTGCTAAGTTTGGACTCATGGTTAACTACAACAAAGCCAAAATCATGGTTATCGATCGCCAACAACACTTTCCTGAAACCCGAATTATTCCGTTATATGAGCTAGTCTCCTCTCTGATATATTTTGGAGCTCTAGTTACGAACACAGGTCGTTGTGAACCCAAAATTCGCCGCATTTAACTAGCAAGAGCAGCAATGACTGAACTAAATGGGGTCCAGCGAGATCGTTACAATACTATGACAAACAAGAAATGACTCTTTTCAATTCTGCTCTTTTCCATATTTTAGTATACATGAGAGACATGGGCAGTCAAATAAACAGATAGACAACGCATAGACGCTAACGGTTAACTAGAGCTGTAGCACCACTGATGATGATGAATTTGACCAAATCATAGTCCTCCATATTATTCATCTTTAATTCAGGCTTTATGCTTTACAAGAAAAACACTAGATAACGTCTGATAAATTATAAAGAAGCTGAAACAACAATCTCTTAAAGGAATAGTATCCACTGATTCAAATCTTACTCATTTACCAATTGAAATGAGATGACAAATACATATGTATTAGTAGCTGAAAAGAAACAGAGAATACACGGCAGATGTTGGTACCACGACCGCCAGCGCTCCAGTGGCGCAATTGGTTAGCGCACGGTACTTATAAGACAGTAGTCGTGAGCGATGCCGGGGTTGTGAGTTCGAGCCTCACCTGGAGCACAATTTTTTTAAAATAAATTCCCCAAAAGATAAGCTGTTAGTAAAATATAACAGACACCATTGGGAAAAACAGAAACGAATGAAAATTACAATTATTATTCGTTCTTCACAATTCTCTTGCAACTGGAAACTGATTCTTCATCTAATTCTCCGATTTTAGTGCAATAAATTATAATTATCTAAATAAAAGTTTTAAAAATAAGTTTTTAAAACCAATTACGAAGTGTGGAATAACTTGTTGATCTATGAAGGTAATAACACTGTACTATTCAAATAAAAAAACGAGGGGTGCATGAAAATTTCATGTGTTCCGAATGGGGCCAATAAAAATAAACCATTTTTTGTTCATTTAGGTTAAAAAGAATATCAACTGACTGTAAATGAAAGTCAAATTTATTTTACATAATAATACGTTGGAAAATAAAACAATATAATTTTGAATTACTTATTTACAAAGTAAATATTTGTCAAAAAGTACATTTTGGGCAGATAAATACGCCTTTGTCGGAGTGTGTAAGTCCTACGCATTCTTTCTGCACATATCGTCCATAGGCTGAGCACATCCTTATATCTCTGATCTGGTCCTCGTCACAAACGAAGCAGTACCATGATTCCTTATGGGAAAGACCTCGCTGTGAAGACTGGCTTCTTAATTGTACCACTTGTAGACGGTAGTGACGAATCAACAATTTCACTTTTTAAAGGTTCTTTTTTTATTTTTATTTTGCTCTGTTCATTTTTCTTTTTAGTAGTTTTCGGTGGAGCCTCGCCTTTATCATAACATCTTAGTATTTGGAAAAACGTTTGAAAAGTAAAGTTTTCATCCTTTTCGCTGAAGATTGATTCATCGGTTCTGCAGATTTGTTTACTTTCTGCACTTTTCTTCTGATTTATAGAAGTGTTTCAGTCTTGCTCATTTCCATTTTCATAATTGAGATTTTAAAGCTCGGTTAGGCATGAAGGTGCATAAGCGCTCTCTGATGGATTGAAAAGGTAAATTCCCATAGCTTTGAATCCAGAGATAATATTTCCTGATCTCATAACCTTAGAATACTTCAGAGAATATTCGTGCAAAGACTGTGCCTCTCATCGAGCGTTCAGGACTATTCATCCAAGAACAAAGAACCTCATCGTCCCAAAACGATTCGAAAGATTTGAAAACAGACCTATCCATATGCTGTAACTCATGGGTTGTATTGCTTGGCAGACAAAAAAGAGTAATGCCGTACTTTTCAGCAGATTTAACGATGTTTGCATCTAAATGAGACTTAACACCATCAAAAATCAACAAAGTATTCCTTCAACTCCAAATTGTCGAAAATGTTCGATCTACTTTACAAAAACATCGTGTGTGATCCTGCCTTTGGGTGTCATGACTACTTTGGTTCCAGGAGGAAGATTTTCTTTATTCTGGTTTAAGCCTCTGACAATTAAATATCATTGGTGGTATGTACTGACCACTAGCATTGGCACACGACACGATTCTCACGTTTTCAGCTTGCTCAAGTGCTACTACATGTACTCTTTTTGTTGCTTTTTTGGCAAAAACTTTCTGTTGGTGGTGGAGTGTCAAACGGCAGCCTTTTTAACCGACGTTGTAAATATTCTGAGGCTTTCTGACAACGTCTAATTCCACCACGACTACCTTTATTTTGTCAAAGTAGAAGTGATAATCACTTTGTTAAGTTTACGTGCTCTTGCTGTATTAAAATTTTGTGTTTTACGCCTAGCCATATCAAGCCAAAAATAATCTCAACCACTTACGCCCAGTTTTTTTATTCATTCAGTTAAAAGTATGTGGAATATTGTTTTCCGCACAGAAAGAAAATACACTTATTCCAATTATCTTGCTAGTAATAGGCATTCCAAAGTCAGCAAGACGAACGATTTTTAAACAAAATTCAATTCTTGATCAGATGATAAAATCGTATTTCTACTTAATTTTCTAGTTGATATACCTGTTGTTAAATGGTTTCGTAAGGTCCTCCTAGGTATCCGGAATTCGTTTGAACCCTGGTTGACACACATTACGTTTCCAACAGCATTCAAGGCCTGCTCCATTTGCCCTTCGGTCCATTCAGTTCGCTTTTTCTTAACTTTTTCATTTATAAATAGTGAGACTCTTTGTCAACCATTTTCTATCCACTCCTGAATGTAGGTCTCTTAAAATTGCTTTCATCTTTCTCTATCTTGCGCCAATCTAATCGACTGTTTGCTGCCACTGCTCTTATGTCATCTACCCATCTTTTTTGGGGTCTTCCCATGCTTCTTGTTGTCGTCCTTGGTCTTCATTCTAGAATTCTCCGTGTCCACCTGTTGTCATTATATCGGGCTACGTGATCTGCCCAGCACCATTTCATTTTTGTAATTTCTTCCATAATATCCCTAATCTTCGTTCTACGTCTTATCTCGGTGTTTCTAATCTTGTCTCTTAGTGATATTCCAAGCATGATTCGTTCCATTGCTCTTTGCGTTGTTTCTAATTTTTTAGAAGATTTTTTGGTAAGGGCTAGTGTCTCCAAGCCGTAGGAACAAACTCCTAGTATGCATGTGTTATACACCTTTTTCTTTAAGTTTACAGGAATGGAGGTGTCTTTCAAGATATATGCTAGTTTGCCGAAAGCGCCCCAAATAGTGAGACAGCTAATTATAGAAAATATTTTATAACGTAATGAAAACTATTGATTAAACAGAATAATAATATATTTAAAAAAACGCATAGAATATGTATTAACAAAAAAATGTTAAAGTTTACCATTGAGTTACATCCCCTTTATTTTTAATGACATCCACAATTCTTCGAGGCATAGTTTTTACCAAGTTCTGACTAAATTCGAATGTAAACGAATACCATATTTCTCGCAATTTTTCCTTCAATTCGTTGTTTTCTCAAAACTTTTTTCATTTCGCGCCACAAAGTCTCTATCGGGGACAAGTCGGGACTGTTAGAAACCCATTCCAGAAGTGGTATGATATGGTCTTCAATCCATTTGAAACTCTTTTTTGAGGTATGACAACCTGCGCCGTCCTGGTGGAAGACAAAATCTTCCGCTGATGTTAAGCGGTGTTCCATAATCGGTCTAGGAAATTCTTCTAAAATATTCAAATATTTGTCCGTGTTTACAATCTCATCGATAAAATGTAACTTTCCCACACCCTTAGACGACATGCTGCCCCAGATCATGACAGATGCAGGAAATTTGACTTTTCTGAAGAAGACAGAATACAATAATTATTAGTGCAAAAATAGAAGAGAATTATAAATTCTCAGAATAGTTATTGTATGTTTTTCCAACTGAATGTAAAATACATTATTATACATAATATAAATACAGTCCAAAAACTCGTGAAATATACTGTACATATACGGTTATTAGAGTCGGCTTCGGTCGACCAAAAATAGTAATATTTAATACTTTAAGAAAATTATAAAATTTTAATAAGATTACCAATGTTATATATTTCAAAATTATCACTGATGATGGTCGGATAAGACCGAAAACGTTTTGAAAAATTTTGCAATACGTTTTGGACAAATTCATTATTAATTTAAGATACCAATTACACAAGAAGTTTAGTATTTCCTTGTAAATTTTTTATAAATTATAATTTTTAATATTTATAATAACCTATTACTATTATTTTACCACTACTAATAAAAAAAAGACATATGGATATTTTTCGGTAATGTTAGTGCATAATAAACTGGAAAATAAAAAAATTTCGCTCGACAAATAAACAAAAAAGTGTGCTCCAGGTGAGGCTCGAACTCACAACCCCGGCATCGCTCACGACTACTGTCTTATAAGTACCGTGCGCTAACCAATTGCGCCACTGGAGCGCTGACGCCCGTTGGCGAAATTTATGTTGCGGTCGTATAGACTTAATCGAGCCAGAAAAATGAACAAAATACATTTTACAGCTATTAATTGATAAGCTCATGCATATTGAAGGTCACATTTCACGATACACAATAATAGTCTGTTGTTTTATAGATGTTTCATTTTATTATAATTACTATAAATATTTGAAGCAGTGGCGTCGAAAAGGGGGAGTATTTCTAAATACAGTAAAGTGTCGATTATCCGAACTAATTGGGGGACATATGTGTTCGGAAAACCGATTTGTAAATGAAAACTATATTTATATATATATCTACATATTTATTTATATCTCGAATGACAAATAGGAATTAAACAAAAAAGTGCTTAAAAAATCTTTGTCTGCCGAAGCAAGCTTACCCGTTATCGAGCGGCTAGGACGGGTATTTTTTCAAGAACAGCTATTTGATACTGGTCACTTTCAGCTTATGTTTCAAAACAACGCAAGACCATACCTAAGCAAGCAAAAGCTTCTGAAGCACGAATTATGTTTTCATCTTCATTATCTAAACTTGCAGTTGGTGAGGTGCTAGATGTGGTGTCAGTTTTATTATTGGTTTGCTCTATAATTTCACTATCTTGCATAATTTGGTACCCGGAATCATCATCGTCGAAATCCATCCATTGTTGAACTTCTTCTTCATCACATCCGTCGCAATTGACTTTTTTTTAGCATATCTATTATTTCAGACTTATCTTTCTGTTTTTCTTTTGCATATTCTCTTTTTTCGCACAACACAAAACTTTATTCCATGCTTTTTTTCAAGCTCTGCTCTTTTACACTGTTCTATGCTGCACCGATCATGTAGGACGCGTCCTTCAAATAAATTTTTCCATGATTTCTTATCAGGCTTTCTTCTCCCTCCTCTTCTTTTTCCAAAAGTAACTTACGTAACAATTATTTTCTATAAAACCGTTTGAAAATTTCAATAACGTCTTGATCCATGGGCTGTAATAATGAAGTCACATTAGGTGGAAGAAACATGACTTTTATGAAACCGTCTTTTTCATTTAAGATGTCACGTGATGGACGAGTTGGGACGTTATCAAGAAGCAATAATGTTTTCTTTCTTTTACCATTTTTTAATTGATAGGCTTTAACGGAGGGTATAAAAGTTCCTATAAACCTTCCATGAAAATTGTACTATTCATCCAAGCACTGTTTTGCGAAGTATAAACAATAGGTATCGCATTCATATTAACGTATTTAAAACAACGTGGTTTCTTGCTTTTACCAATTACAAGCATGGGCCATCGGTGGCTGCCAGTAGCATTAGAACAAGCCAAGGCAGTGATACCATCCTTGCTTATTTTAGGTCCAGGTACTGCTAACTCACGTCGTGATGCAAGAGTATTTTGTGGCAAAGCTTTCCATTTGAGCCCAGTTTCGTCTGCATTATAAACGTTTTCGAGTGCGTAATTTTCTTCCTTCAGTATTTCACTTAGTCTTATTTTGAATGACTCTGCTGCTGATGAATCAGCAGATAGTTTTTCTCCTTGTATTTGAAGCTCACGAATTGCATGTCTCGACTTAAATCGCTTTAACCAGCCTATGCTTGCTTGAAAATTTGTCGAACCTCCAAGGTTTTCATTAAATTGAATTGCGTTTTCACATAGAGTCGGACCAGAAATAGGTTCTCCCTGGGATCTTTTTTGAGTAAACCACTTATATGCAGCATCATCTAAATCCGTGTTTGAGGCAAGTTTAATAGTTTTACGACTTGTGGATACATCAGAAGAATCAAGCTGTCACATAAAGTTACCTCTGCTCGTCTTTTGTTTTTTTATATAATTACTCATTTGTAACGATGAGTCCAAGCCATCACCGTTAAACCAGCGTGCGCGCGAACCAACCCATGAAGTAGGAGTGTATCGACAGTAGAAAGGGCAAAGCTCCGCTATATAAACGGCAACATTTCCTCATAGAGACAGAATCGACAGGTGTTGACTGAAGGTTCTCTTCTTCCCTACCCCGGCTTGTGGACGTGTTGAGTTCACAAGTTGTTTCCTTTCCTTTTACCGCCGCTATCCGAAGTGCGTGTTGAGCTCTTCACTACCCGTACTCTGAAGCAGTCGTGTTGAGACTGTCGAGGAGTGTCCTATTAACCCGAATCACTTAAGGGACGTGTTGAGTTCCTTTCCTTCCTTTGTACCTATCGTCCGCTGTTATTAAATCGATACAACGTTACCGTAAAATTTCAGATACAGGTCAAGCTTAATTTGAATAAATAGGCCAGGTACTGAGAAGACTAAACCAAATTGTAAATATGTACATAAGATTTTTGTCGATTTAATTTAAGGAAGACAATAAAGTTTTATTTTTATTTTGAACTCTGTCTCTGACTGTCTAAAAGCTACCCGGATAGTGAGTCCCACGAGAGGACGTCACACATTTAATAACTTGGTTGCAGATTCACCTTCCTCTAACAGTTTATTAAGATCGTATTTATCTTTCATAGAAAGGACACGCTTACGTTTAGGCATTTTCTATCAAGAAGTGTTTGCCTTTGACGCGACAAAATTTCGTTTATTGCCTATCGGCTACTCAGAAGTGACTAATATATACGAATATTTACAACCGACAATACTTTCAAGAATGTAAGGCATACACTATTTTGACCGATATTAACTGACCCTCTTACCTATGTTAAATGCCGAGCGACAATGAATTAATGAATCAGCGTCTTGTAAAAATTGTGGGGGTCGGGAGTTCGGATAACCGATCGTTCGGTTGATCGACGTTCGGACAATCGACGCTCTACAGTACTATGATTTGATCATTGAATCTGTTTAAAAATTAATCTAGGAGTAAAGTTATTTTTTTTCCAACAATTTTCAACAATTTCTTGAAGAAAATAGTAAATAACTTGGTTTTTTCAATATACTTAAATGCTATTAGTTCAACAATCATCATCATCATCTTTGGCTCGACAATCGTCTGTGGATCCTGGCCTGCTTTACGATTTGTCGCCATTCTGTTCGGTTTCTGGCAACGTGTTGCCATTTTCTGAACTCTAGTATCCCTAAGTCAGTCTTAATTCCATCTAACCACCCAATTCGTGATCTGCCTCTACTTCTTCTTCCTATAGATGTTCCTGTCGTTAGCTTTTTAGCAACCATATTTTCAGGCATTTGTGTTATGTGTCCAGCCCATCTAAGTCCCTATGTTTTAATGAACGTTACGACATCTGGTTCATTAAAGAGTTGGTATAATTCAAAATTAAATCTTTTGCGTCACTGCCCTTTAGGAGAAGAATAGAAGTTAGAAGTTAGAATCCATGTTTCCGCCCCATATGTGAGGACCGGCCTCAGCAGTGTTTTGTATATAATTTTAGTTTTTCTTTGGATATTTCTTGAGTGGAATTGTTTTTGGAATCCATAGTATGCCCTATTTGTAAGGTTCATTCATTTTTTAAATTCTTCGCTTGTTTTATTGGTAGTAGTCACTACCGAGCCAAGGCATGTGAAGTTGTCAACACGTTCAGAGATATGACTTCCAAAGACTATTTCCCGTTTCTTATTTGCTATAAGGATGATTGTCTTCGTTGATGACTAGACCGACCTATTTTGCCGCCGTTTCCAATTCTAGAAAATATTGCTCAACATCTCGCTTGCTAAGCCCTATTATGTCAATATATCAGCCTATGCTATGATTTGTATCGATATATTGTAAATAGTACCGCCGTATGAAATTCGTGTGTCTCGGACTGCCTTTTTTAAGGAGGCAAACCAGGGCATCCCTTTGTCTGAGTCCATCCTTTATCATAAAGGATCGAAAATTGTCTCCCTGTAACGCTGGCTGTAGTCTCCAGTGCTGAACATAAGCATCACTCAGCCGTTTTCAGTGCTGGCGATCTTGTACCGTATGAATCCAGTTTGCGGGACTCTCTGAATGTCATTGCTCCATCGTGTTGGAGGCTACTTCTACTTCTACTTGCATCAAATTTAGGACGTCACTCCACCATGCGTTTAGTCCACCTTCCGTCGACCGTCGATCATTCTCGCCATGTGTCGAGTCCAGTTCTATTTCATGGTGTTATTTCTACAGCATCTTTGATTTGTATATATACTGTTCTTCTTCAGGTGCCATCTCCGCTACGGAGGTTGGCAATCATCATAGCTATTTTAATTTTTGAGGCCGTAGCTCTAAATAATTGTTTTGAGCTGCATCCAAACCATTCTCTCAGGTTCTTAATCCATGAAATTCGTCTTCTTTCGATGCTACTTCTGCCATCTATCATTCCTTGCATTATGAGTCGCAGGATGCCATACTTCTCGCCCCGCATCACATGTCCGAGATACTGTAGCATTCTTTATTTAATTGTAAGTTCAACTTCCTTCTCTTTACCTATTCTTCTTAGCACTTCATTGTTCGTAACTCTATCTACCCAGAAAATCCTCATAATTCTTCTATAGCTCCACATTTCAAGGGCGTTAAGTCGTCTCATTGTGTCTAGATTTAACGTCCATGATTCCACTCCATAGTATAGTACACTGTATACGTAACATTTTGTTAGGCGTACTTTAAGAGCTAATGTTAAATCTTTGCCACATAGGACCTTTTTAGTTTTCATAAAATTAGAACGTGTTTTTTATTGATTATGATTCCTAATTTTCAAATTTTTGTGTAAAATATTTAGTTTTTAATTTTATATATCTCGGAGATATTTAAAATATTGAATTATTAGGATTTTTTATTTCTATTTAGAAAACTAAGTATGAAAATAAATTGCAGGTATTTGGTTAGGATTAAATTTAAAATAAGAAGTTATTTGTAACAGTGAAAGTACGGGTTGATAAAATAAATGATTCCAAGAACGATTTCACAGAATAGTTGGACACTGAGTGTAAATAGCAATTAGGATTTTCCAAAAATTAAATTTGATTTCAAGGCCTTTGTAAATATAAAATAGTTATTATTTTTAATTTTCATTTTAATTTTATACCCGCTGTATATAACGACAAAACTTACCACATACGTTTATAGTTACTTTCAGTCTTACTATTGAGATTCATTTGTAAACATTCTATAAATTTCGTTTATTATCATTGACTATTTCGGAATGAACACCGTGAAAACCAACCAAATCCAGAGGAGTATACATCTATTGTCCTTTAAATAAGACGTTTAGGACTATCCCATATACCATCAGCACTGTATTGTTTCCTTTTCGTAAATGACTCCAAATATAAAATCTCTGGAGTTGACTTCTCACGGAAGCTCCGAAAAGGAAGCAATTTCGGAAAGGGATCCACAAATCCGTACAGAATTAATGGATGTGTTCGGTGAATTGTCGGAGGCACGATACGGGTTTTAGCGATGGCGTTTTCACGGGATGATTGTTGAGTTTTACTGCTTTTTTTAAGGTTTTGTGAAATAAGTTAAGAATTGTTAATTACAACGGACTAATAATATAAAAACATTGATCCAAATCTTTAAATAACACATAAAAATACAAAAAGTGTTTTATTTTAAGATTTCTTAATGTTTCAAGTCTGTGGTTAATTATGCGTTTTACAGCTGGTTCCTAAAAAAACTGATACCACTCTTAAAGCCTATTTTGTAGAAAATTGAGCAGTGTATTTTGAAGGATAAATACTTATTATTAGACTTCGGCAAATATGCAAATAAAAATGTAGAAAATATGCGCATAAATATGCACGTGTTTACCCGAAAATATGCAAATATTTTACAAAATATGCATACAAATAAATAAAAAAATCTTAAAATAGTAACAATTTTATTTAAAAAAAAAGTGAATATATAATATGAAAAAAAAAAAAAAAACTAAATATTTCCTACTATTCATTAAGATTTACATTTATTTTAAGTAACTACATCATTTTTAAGTATGAATAAACTTATTTAGAATTATGGTAACAATAAATGACCAAGTGGTGTTCAAAATTTTCTAACAAAAACTTGTGGCTTCTGTCTGAGTACATATATTTATATATGGAAAAACTTCGTTCAACATCAACTGATGTAACGGGAGCATTTTTCAAACTAACCAAAACATTTGGTTCTAAATTAATTGTTTCCGAAATATTTCCAGCTAGAACACTGACTACTTCAGAAAGAATATGGTAACCTTTATTTTTTTCCATAGTAGCTTCAAATTTTTTTAAAATATCTTTTCCAATATTACCTCTAACGTTCCGACAACATGACGCAAATTCTTTTATTAATGCTGTACTTTCGAACAATGACAGTTTTGGTGATTCTAACTGAGTAATTGTTTTTTGAACAAAACTAAAATTTGATTTTATAAATGAAAGTTATTGTTGAAGCAAGTTACTCTGAAAAGTTTGTTTAGAATCCAAAAGAGATTGGGAACTTTCATCTGTTAACGTATCAATTATGTTCTTTATTTTAACAAAATGATCTGCATAAAAATTAGCTGCTTCTAACCATGTTCCCCATCGCATTAAAATAGGTTGTGGTGGAAGAGGAATGTTAGGTAGCATTTCTTTACAAAGTTGAATTCTTATAGGAGATTTAAGAAATACTTTTTTGACACTGGATATCATGGTATTTACAAGAGGAAACTTTTTTCGTATTTCCTCTGCAACTATGTTTAATCCATGCGCTACACAAGTAACATGTATTAAATCTGGGAAAAATATTTTTAAATTTTGTCCTGCTTTCACCATATAAGGAACAGCATCCGATAAAATAAGCAGTAATTTATTAGAAGGAATAGTTGTCGGAAGAAAAAAAGTTGCTAATGTTTTTTGTATTAAACGCGAAATTGTTAAAGCATTTGTTTTCTCAAGTTGCTGGCATGAAATAAGATGAGATTTTGGTAAGGTATCTTCTTTAAGAACACCAATCAATAAATGAGCAATATACTGTCCTGAGGAATCAGTGGTTTCGTCTACAGATATGTAAAAATAATTATCTGCAATTTCTTCCTTAATATTAATTAACACCGACGAGTATAGCCCGTTCACATTATTTCTTCTTAGAGACCGATCACTTGGAACATTAAGTTTGCAATATTTTTTTAGAAACGAACTAAAATTTACATTTGCTAATTTTGAAAGCGGTATGTTTGCAGACACTAATGCGCGACACAAGTCTTCATTAAAAGTTTCTTGCTCATCTAATTTTTTTGAAGTAGATTGGAAACATTTAGCCATTGAAGTTTGATGTTTTCCTCCTATTTTTCCTTTTTTTGCAATGTGTGAAGCAGTTCTCACATGTTGGTCTATCTGAAATTTCTTCTCACATGCTATCTATAAATAAAAATAAAAACCTTTTTTTTAACCCAACCTTTAAAATATAAAAATATACAAGGTGTTTTTGGTTAATCTAATCAAATAACTGGTTTTTGAAACACACAAAAAAAAACACTCGCTAAGTGTTTTAAATGCAGTATTAATTCACAAATTAGTTTTTGTTACTAACCATTAGTACATCATATAACTTATTTTAAAATTCAACAAAAGTTTTTTTTTTTGTTAATTCAATTACAATAAAAATAATTGTGTTTTAGAATAGCTGACTTCATAAATAAAAGTAAAGGTGAAAAATTTTTCTAAATACACATTGTATTGTACCATGGACAATTTTTTCTCACTAAAGGAAGCTATTTTTCATTTAAAAACAACCTACGAGTACTAAATTTCAAGTAAATACGTTTATTGGTTTTAAAGTTATTGTTGTTATTAACTAAAAGAATTTAATTTTTTTTAATTTTAACACCCTGTATCTCGAAAAGTAAATAAGTTTGACCCCTCATTAACTATATCGTTTTGTTCAATTTTTCGAGAAGTATCTACAGTCAAACGTTGTAAGTGTCATTTGGAAACACCCTGTATGTATGAAATATTAGATATTTAATAGAAAATATTAGATACTTACAATTTTGCCACAGACTGAACAGTAGATTTTTCCCATATCCATAGACAGCTCTTTATAAGGTTTAATCCAAGTTGAAGCACTGGTTGTTTTAGGCATTATAAAATCACAATCTTCCTTTTTGTTACGCACAACGAGTGTTTACGCTTTGAATATCAAAACAAAAATGATTTACAAATCTGAGCATCAAATTAGAAATGTTTAGGTACCTAATTCAATAAACTGGGAGATTTTGGAAAATCCCTAAATTAGGAACAAAACTATTAGCCGTTTACCTGCTGTTAAGATACAATAAATTGTAGATAGATTTGGGGATTAGATCATAAAATGCAAATGAGCGAACCCTTAGCGATTATCCAATAACTGAATGCCTCAGTGACCGAGACTTTCTAAGAATGTTGAGGGCTACTTAAATTGATCTTCTTTGAAATTGTAAATGTTTTGTACCTGTAGAGATTACGTACTTAGATCATTTCTTGATTAAAATGACTACAAAATTTTATACAAGAATTGAAATAAATTGGTATGTTTAAAAATTTTCAAATACAGTATAAAAATCTGAACTTTTATGCACTTTATGCAAACTTCTATACAAATATGCCCAAATATGAAATATTTGCATAAAATATGCACAATATGCAAAATATGCAATATGCATATTTGCCGAAGTCTAGTTATTATAAAACGGTTATATCGGCGCAATTTTATACCTCAAAATGCTGAAGAGTTATGGCACGGTATACAACAGGTTTGGAAAGAACACTCTGAAGAAGACAATTTCATAGTTACTTTCATGAAGATTGACTGAAGACTACAAGCTGATGGAGATATTACAAAATAATAATTTTATTTTTACATACCTAAATTTAGTACCTATAGTTATGGTCTTCCAGACCCTCGCTTTCTTTCGAGACTTTCTTGTTCCCTCCATTTTTTATTAATAGAAAAACTGTGGTTCGGCTTATGTTAAAATGTTTTGCTGCCTCTGATAGTGCCCAGTTATCTTTTAATTTGGCAGAAGATTATATAAATCCCTAATATTTAAAAATTAAAATGCGTGATAAAGATACAAAAAAAAACAGTAGTTATTTATAACCCAGATTACTTTACAAAAGGTGAACAAATTAGCGTAAAAACACATATTTTTTTGGAAAAATAAATATTATGAGACAAATTGTGGACATCTGTATCTCACAAACTAAACCGCTTGTCTACAAAAAAAAATCAGGAATATCCTAAATAATGATACAGCAGGAAAGATTAATGCCTTTTACAGCCGATTGCCACATAAATATAGTAAAGCAATGAAATAATTTTAAAAAAATATTATACAAAATAAACGTAAAATATTCTGATAAAGTTAAATTTAAATGTTCCAAATAAAGATTAACATGTCTCTCGATTCGCCGCACAAGATTCAATACAGTTCATGAATGAACTTATTTAAATAAAACAGCAACAAAATACATATAACAGTAAACTGTACTCGATATAGCAGCAAATATGTAGTTTTGGTAACAAATTGTGCAGGTTGTATTTTACCCCAATAGATTAATTAACTAATTGAAAAAAAAAAATGGCAAAAAATAGACCAGTACACATGGTATTCATAGATTTAAAAAAGCCGTATGACACGGTCCCCAGAAAACAACTATGGAACACGATAAAGGAAATCGGAATAACTCAGAGGTTAATAGAAGCCGTAAAAAACCTTTACAACAACAACAAGATAAGAGTTAAAACCGGCAATAAATACTCCAACGAATTTAAGACCACAAAAGGCTTATTGCAGGGATGCTCTACATCTCCGACACTGTTCAAGATATTCCTCGAATAAATATTAAAACCATGAAAAAGGAAATGTAAAGGGATGGGAATACTAATCCGGGACAACTACTTGTACACATTAAGCTTTGCAGATGACCAAGTGATAAGGGCTCAAGATGAAGAAGATCTGTGCTATATGCTCCGAAAATTAGAAAAGGAATACACAAAAAATGAACTGGAAATAAATCTAGAAAAGACCGAATATTTAACAACAGAGCAAGAACCAGTGAGAAACTTGGAAATGGACGATAATAGGGAAATTAACGGCACTGACAAATTTAAATATGTAGGATTCATACTCTCAAAAAATGGAACCACCGAGCAAGAGATAACCAGCAGATTAGCACAGACAAGAACATGTATTAAACAAATGAACGGGGTACTGTGGGATAGACAGATTACCAGAAATACAAAGAAGAGAATCTATAACACCTTGGTACGCAGTATAATGACCTAGGGAGCAGAGAATTCGGTAATAAATAAACGAAACAGGTCCAAAATCACAGAAGCTGCAGAGTGACAAAAATTGATCGCATCAGAAATGAGGAGATAAAACGAAGAATGGCAGTAGAAGAAGACATACTTAGCTACATCGAAGAAAAACGTTTAATTTGGTATGGACATGTGAGAAGAACAGATCATACAAGGTGGATAGCAAAGATTTCGGATTGGAGCCCAATAGGAAGGAGGAAAAGACGTAGACCCCGAAGATCATGGAGGGATAAAGTGAACGAGGCCATGGAAAGACGAGACCTCAGAGAAGGAAAATGGCAGAACATGGAGACGTTGGCTGAAAGAAGGATGGCGGCGACAGCTGTAAAAATCCTTATATAGATAGATAGATATAATCATAGCACCCGCTATCGAAAACGATGTCTCCTTGGACATACAGCAACCACAAACGTATTGAAGATGGCGAAGTAGCCTACACCCCTAAGTAAGACACGACTGTCTTATTTGGCCGATGGAATGACTCTCTCTGTTGACTGACGTGAACCGGCAGTTGGTTCAAGAACTGTTTTTTACGAGTTGACGCTACGTGTGGGTGATAATTACCCAAGACATCTGCAATTTGAACGAAAGACACTCATTTTTCTATGCTTTGTTGTTAACATACAACGTTTTGTTTGCAACAATGTATTAACAACCGTCTAATTGTTCAATAGTATCTGTACTTTTGGCAGCGGAATCTTGGATAACTATACGGGGAGAATCAAAACTAACAAAAAGTCTGTTAATATTTTAACAATGTTTATATACAGTTGCGAAACTGCAACAACCTTAATGTAGCTTGTTTCTTTTCTCTCTCCAGGGTGCTGGAACTATGAAATCTCGTGGTTTGCTTCTTACACTTGGATGTCAAGTTATATAGAACTGTGTGTTAATCTTGCGGTGGCTATACGAATACTAAATCATGTGAGTGCAGGCCGAATAAAATTCGCATCCCTTAATTATATATAAGCGCTACTTAAAAAATTGCGTGGAGAGACAAAACTGACGTCGTTATTGTTTTTTTAACGTCAAAAATTACTTCAAGTACCGTATAATAAAACACCCGCGTTATTACATTTGTTAAAGCTTCAATTGCAGCAATTGCATCAACTACTTGCATTAAATATCTTTTATCGGCCCCATATTCATAAATCATCTTTATTTTTCAATTCCTTAAGTAGCTAGCAGCTACGTAATTTCCGAAGCTCTAAATGTAGCATGCGATTAGAGACAGCGAGTGCCGCAGTATTATGGCATCGCTATAATATTAAATTGTCACTGTTTAGTATTTTATTCTCGTAATAAGTTATTTTCTTGTTTCAGATGGCGCTTTTTACTATTAGTAGAGCGACTTCCTCTTTCAGTTCCGTTTTTCTATTGTTCCTGTTCTTTTCTTCAGCGCTGACGTCTCATATCAAGGTAAGTTTTTCGAGTTGTTTTATATTTAGTCGTTAAAAAGTTACTAGGTATATTGTTTTTGTATGTAGTATAAAGGGATATAATCAAGGTGACAAAAGTTTCTAGCGGTTTGAATCAATAAAAGTTTAATTACTATTGTAGTTTACAATCTGCTCATTTATTACATAAAATAATAAATTAATTTAGGGGCTTAAGTTATAGTAAACATTGCAAAATGTGCTCTACATCAGTGGTTCTCAAACTTTTTTTGATTTGGAAAACGACAAAAATTGAAAAAAAGACAATTTTGAGGCTAATTTGATTTCAATATAAACTTTATTTTAGATCAATAAAATATAGTACATTTGATATTCAAATATCCTTACTTAATGTGATAAATGAAACTGTTTCGATGATGTTTTCATTATATCCTTATAATTATGGCAATCTTTGTAAGTTTGACCCTCAAATCCCTTGATGCTTGAAGTTTGCTTCTTTATTTGTTTTTAATGTAAGTATATGCGTAGAAAGAAGTCTCACAGAGATAAGTCGATGTGAAACACACAAGTTTTTTCACTGCAACCTTGCCAACAATATTATTTTCTGAATATACCTGCATCCAGAGGTCTTCTTGGCTTTCTTTCCGGTATTTGAGATTTAAACTGCTATCTTCGCTGATCTCAAGTAGATTTTGAAAAACTTCATTTGTCATTCCGATAGGTTTATCTTTTGGTATTCATCATTCAGCTATATAAGTCATCTGAGTCAATGTCAGGAAAATAGTTTACAATACTTTCTTCCAAACCTTCTCTCTAATTTTACCAACCATTGCAGCCGCTCCATCACTGCAAATATCCACACATTTACTCCACTCTATATCACTTATGTTAATAGCCTGGAAAATTTCTTCACTAGTGGCATAACTTTTGAGCTCTTCACACATAAAGAGTTCTTCTTCTATTTTCATCCTGAATAGAACCCTCACAAACACAAGAACAACAGCAAGTCCAGCAACGTCGGTACTTTCATCAAGCTGTAAACTGAAGAATTCACAAGTTTTTAATCTATTTATAAGCTCTCTCCCTACAAAGTCTGAAATATTGTGAATTCTCTTGCTTATAGTGCTGTTTGACATCTGCACATTATCAATCTTCTTATTCATATCTGGTCAAGGTTTAATCAGTTCCTCGGCAATGGTATGGGGTTTTCCGGCTTTTGCAATGTGAAAACCAACAATAAATGATGTTTCAGTGGCGTTTTCATTTTCATTTTTGCAGACTCTTTCCATCATACATGACCCTGCCTGAAGAGATGAAGCACGATGTTTGAAGGTTTCTTCGGCCATCAGTTAAACCGGAATGATTACTTTCCAAATGTCTTTTTAAATTAGATGGAACCAAACACCCATTAGCAACAATTTTGTGACAATTAATGCATTGGCCTCCTGGTGCCTGTTCGTTGTCAACTAGAATAAAGCCATATAACGTAAGATAGCTAGAATCATACCTTCTTTTTGACAAAAACCTTCTTTCCACGAATTGAGGGAGAACAACTTGGATGAGCTGGACTTGAATGGATCTCGTGGACATTTGCATCTTTTATATCTCTGGTTTCAATTCGTCAAAATCAAAGTGTGTTTATCGTTGCAAATCACGATCGAAAAGATCGTTCGCTGGTCGGTTCCGAGCAGACATTCCCAATTATACCAGTGCCTTCTGATTCTGAGGCTCGTAATGCTCTCTTCTTTCGTGCTTGAGGTGTAAATCGGCCAATTGCTTTTGAGGCATATTGGTACGGGAACGACGTGAAAAAAGTATTTGAATTTATTAGATGTCAATCAGCAATCCGAATCTCACAATCTAGCCAATCCATTTGAAATGGCTGTTCACACAGATGAAAATGTTAATATTGACGGTGATCACCAATTCGCTGAGGAAAATGTGAAGTGATAAAAATCAGCATTAGAGAATTGTTGAAATCGATCTTAATTCCACTCCACGTACTAATCCAGAGATGCTTGAATGTGAACCAAGATATGTACGTCTGTTTCATCGATTACAACAAAGCTCCAACAAAGTCCGCCACAAAGAGCTCATGGACGTCGTCAAAGCAAACCATTTACAATACAATGACCTTCTAACTATAACAAATCTATTATAAACAGCAGGCCCACATACGCATTAATGAACACACATCAGAAGAGTTCGAAATTAAAAGAAAACTGCGACAGAGGTGTGTATTGTCACCACTACTATTCAATACATACTCTGAAAAAATTATGAAAAGAGCTCTTGAGGTAGAAACAGCAGGAATAAAGGTCAATGGCCAATAACACCAATTAACAACATTAGATATGCGGACGATACTATCCTAATATCAGACAACCTCCAAGACCTCCAAAAGCTAATGAACAAGATAGTTGAGTATGGAGAAGAATATGGATTATCAATAAACATCAAGAAAACTAAATGTTATGATTATTATATTATTTATAGGGGGAGGGTATTATTTAATACCCTCATACCCTGTATGAAGGTATTAAAACCCAAATAATAATGAAAGCCTGACAATTAACTGGAAAACTTTAGAACACGTTATAAACTACAATTATCTTGGCACAATAATTAATCACACAAACGATTACTCCAAAGAAATCAAAGTTCGAATAGAGAAAGCACGAACAAACTTCAATAAAGAGAGAAAGGTACTTTGTACAAGAGAACTGAAGTTAGACTTGAGAGTTGGCTGGCAAGATGTTATATTTTCTCGACTCTGCTTTACGGGATAAAAGCATGGACACTTGACGCTTATACTAATAAAAAGTTGGAAGTATTTGAACTGTGGGTGTATAGAAGAATTCTGAAGATATCATGGACCGAGCATGTCACAACAACGAAGTCATGAGAAGAGACAATAAAAGAATGAAAATATTGGAAACCATCAAGACACGAAAGCTGCAATACCTGCGGCATGTTATGTCTAATGGAAGATAAAACATACTTCAATTAATTTTTCTTCTTCTTCGTCTAGCCCTTCACGTCCACATCTGGACATAAGCCTCTTCAAGTCTTCCTTTCCATTGTTTTTTATTGTACGCTACTTGTAGCCAATTTTTCCCGGCAGTCCTTTTCAGATTTCAAAAAAAGGACTTCAATTAATTGTACAAGGGAAAATCCAGGGCAAGAGAAGTGTAGGAAGAAGAAGAATCTCATGGTTGCGTAACTTGAGGGAATGGTGCGGATGTACATCAACCCAACTATTCAGAGCGGCAGCATCTAAGATCAGAATAGCCATGATGATTGTCAACCTCCGTCGCGGAGATGGCATGTAAAGAAGAAGACGTCACTTACTATGACGCGGACTACATGCATCGGGATCTATACTCTACAGAGATATCACGATAGAATTAATTGTGGAGAAATTGTGGAATTATTCAATAGTTCACGGTGTCAGATTTCGTTTTTGAGAGTGAGTCACCCTCTCCAATATAATGTTGGGATATAGAACACTATATTCCTGTAAAACTTGGTGAAATTTGAAAAAAATTCGTGGAGGATTTGTAGTTAAATAAAAGCCGTAACAATATAAAAAAATTTAAAAATCATCCACTGTTTCCGTAAAAATCAAAACCTTTTTCCATCACAAAAAGCGATATTCACCGATTACAAAGCGGCCCGTCTCCCACAAAACCTACGGATAATCTTATTGTCCCCAAAATTGAATAAAATGCGATTGGTACAAACTCACTGAATACATACATATAAAACGTTCCTTTTATATTACGCTCTTTATTACATTTCCATTATATTTTCTATTAACTTACGAAACATACTCCACCCCGTCAGATTTTAAATACGCTCAGGATATTGTGTATCCTAAAATAACAAATGTTGCCAAACTCAATTGGGCTGCATGGAAACTTTCCATTGTATTTAATAAATTTAATCACTGGGAAAGGATATTATTATGGAAAGTTATACAGCTAAAAGGGTACAGTTCAAAAGACTAAAAGTGTTAAACTCGTTTCGGGGCGTGAGATGAATATATACGGAGTGAATTTTATTGGGAGAAAGGGTTGGAACTCTAAATATCACAAAGAATTATAAGTATTTGTTCCATATTTGCGAAATTACAAACATTAAATCATAATGGAAATGAAAATTTCGTGTTAGGGCTCATTCTTAGTTTGGCCTGGAGTACCTCAAGGATCAATTTCGGGTCCACTTTTATTCATAGATCCAGTGATCTCCAATTTAATATAATATGTAACACTAATATGTATACCGATGAAAGTAAAAGATTTCCTTACCCCTCTATACATTTTCAAGTATTACAATATGACCCGTATTCGGTATCGAAGGTTTTTTTTTTTCTGGTAGTCTGTTCCACATCAGTCTTAATGGAGTCAATTGACTTATAGTACATCTTCTATGAAGTACAAACCCTTCGGACTATTTTATGTAAGATCTTTGCCAACACCTATGAAGTTTTATTTGGTCCTGGTACGCCCAAAGCTCTTAAATCAAGGCTACACAGAACCCTCTCATAGCAACACTAGGACTTTATTTGGTTATAACCTATTCACACCTGTAATATGATCCTGTAGACCCACGGATGAAATCATCAAAAGATGATAAACATTTCAAAAGAAGCAGACCTGGATGACAAAGACCTCAGAATAATTTCAGAACTATACTGGAATCAGACCGCATACATGAAAATTAACGGAGAAGAAACAGATCACATAAAAATACTACGTGGAGTTAGACAGGGATGTATCCTATCGCCGTTGATATTTAATATGTACTCAGAGAAAATTTTTAACGAGGCTCTTTACGGAATAGACGAAGGCATCCTTCTAAATGGTGAAAGAGTAAACAATGTTAGATATGCCGACGACACCATGGTGATAGCAGATAGTTTACAGGGACTTCAGAGGCTAATGGACAGAATAAACGAGTACAGTCAACAGTACGGACTAAACATTAATACCCACAAAACGAAACAAATGATTATCAGCAAGGAGAATATAAATGGGGCTCATCTATACATTAATGGGACGCAGATAGAGCGTCTTCAAAAGTCACAACATATCCCTAGATACAAAAATGAGACATTTGAGATGCTATGTTTTCTCTGTGTTGTTGTATGGGGCGGAGGCATGGACGCTTACAGACACCACTATTAAAAAACTTGAAGCATTTGAGATGTGGCTTTATAGAAGAATGCTGAGAATATCATGGACAGCAAGGATCACGAACAAGGAAGTTCTAGAAAAAATGAAGAAGGAACCAGAGATTGTGTTTACGATCAAACGCATAAAATTGCAATATCTGGGACACGTTATGAGAAATCAGCACCGTTACTCCCTGCTGCAGTCTATATTGCAAGGTAAAGTCAAACGTAAGCGAGGACCAGGTAGAAGGAGAATATCATGGCTGCGGAATTTAAGAACATGGTTTAAGAAAACCTCAACGGAGCTGTTTCGAGCCGCAGCGAGCAAGGTCATGATTGCCAATATGATTTCCAACATCCGAAACGGATAGGAACAAGAAGAAGAAGAAGAAGACCCACGAAAAGTTACCAATCAATTATTGGGATGCACTGGGTTAGTGTTCGCTTTGTTACTCTACTTATACATAATTTAAAACAATTAAAGGGTCATTGGGAAGAACTATGAATGTCTATCTGGAAGCATTTTCAGTAAAATGACAAACAAGGTTCCATATTCAATAACTACCTAACTATAGATTAAAAACTAATTGTTTGGTAATATCTGTACCCTAAAAGGTGGACACATGTGCTTCAATAAAGTTTGTAGAGTGTTATGGTGAGTAGGGTTATTCAAAATGAGCAATTTTGGGTAAAATCAGATTTATTTGACATGTCAAATGATTTTTGTGCAATTTTAAAAACATTTTTTGAAAACGTCATCCACAAAAGAATTTACCAGAAATGCGAGGAACAAATTGCGCCCAATCAGTTTGGATTTGTAAACGCCGGTGGTACGACGGAAGTTTTATTTAGACTGCAGGTATTGTTTCAGAAATGTAGAGATATCAGCTGTAATGTTTTTGCATGCCTGATTGATTGCAAGAAGGCTTTCGATAGAGTCAGGCATGAACAAATGATGGAAGTGCTGAAGAGGACAGGGACCCGAATAGATGAAGAATATACAGATCAGGTCAAAATCTTAAGGGTAGTGAGACAGGGGTGCATAATTTCACCACAGATATTCAATCTGTACTCGGAGCACATTTTTGAAGATGCTGTAAAAGATATTGATGAAGGCATCTCAATAAATGGAGTCAAGCTCAATAATCTGCGGTAGATGAGAAATCAAGGCAGATACGAGCTACTCCAATGCATTTTGCAAGGTAAAATTGAAGGAAAAAGGGCCCCAGGGGGAAGAAGAATATCCTGGCTTGCTAAACCTGAGAGCATGGTATAGAAAGACCTCAACACAGCTATTCCGTCCGTATAGCAACCAACAAAGTCATCATAGCCAGAATGAGCGCCAACGTTCGGAATGGACAGGCATCCTAAGAAGAAGAAGAAGTGGGGAAATTTCAGCTTTAAACTTAACAAGAATAGATTTCAGGCTAAATATAATAAAAACAACAAGAAGAAAAGGTTAAAAACTAGGTACAGGTGACCTTTGTACAAACACCAACTAAGAGAAATAATTATTTACTGATGATTGGAACTGCCATTTTGTGTTCATATCGTACACATTCTGCAAAGTTATAATAAACACGTTATTTAAATGCACCACTTTGATAACAAACGTATTATATTGGCATTCGTCCACTATCCGTAAAGTTTCCGTCAGTTGTTGACGCCGAAATTACCTTTAGCTGTTTCGACTTCAAACGAAAGGCGGAATAATTACCAGGGCCTCGAGTATTATTCGGGGAACTGTAGATTGCATTATGAAAGATCTATTTAAATGTACAACTTTAACAAAATCAGAAACGAATGCTGAGAACCGGAAATTAGAAGTTTATCCGAATGGAGCAATGGATTCTGTTAGTAAGGAAAGTTTACGTTAATTAGCACGGAGTAATGAATTGGCTCTTAGATGTCGTTTTTTAACGGAAGATGTACCTTTATAGTCTAGGCGGGATCTGTTTTGGATTGGACATTTTCCATAGGAAGCTATTTTTTTGCTGGAATCGCTTCAAGATGTGCCCAATATCGATAATTACGATATGCGCCAGTCGCAAACCCTGTGCTAAATTTTTTATTTAACAAAATCTGAAAACAATTGAAAATTTCTCATTTTTTTGCTCCTATTTTCGTTTATAATTCGGAAAATATTGATCCTAGAGAAAAAATTATAACAAGTTAAAAGTTTCGTTATTCAATTTTACACAATATTTCGTTAGCTAGAAATTGAAAATTTAATGTTTATTGTTGAAAAAATAGCAATAATTGGAAAAAAAGTACAAAAAAATGAAGTTAATCCTTTAAATGTTTTCGACTTTCTAAACTTGACTTACCAGCTCCATATTCCGCCAAGAAAAACCTTTTAATATGTTTAAAACGTGTGCTAAATTTTGTTAAGATCGGTCGGATAGGTTTTGCATAATAATTTTGCAATCCAGCCTACTGGAAAAAAATCGCAAATTTTCAAATTTATAGTAGGCCCTAAATAAGGCCCTCAGATAGTTGCAAATTTTTTTAAACTTAAAGGAAGACTCAAACTTTCAAACGCTTTTTGTAAAATTCAAATCGGTTCACTAGAAGAGCCTAGAATTTTTTTTAAAGTTTTAAACATTTTTTTTTATATATTAGGCTTATAAACAAATTTAATAACTTTACGAGCTTTAAACATTTCAATTTCAAAATTTATACACTTAAAGATCATTAAAAGACGCTTCTTTAAAAAAAGACACATTCGGCTTACTGGTTGCCGAGATATTGAAGGTCAAAGTTGGCATACATTTGCCGTGTAACCATAAGTGATATAGGGCTCGTTTTTAAACAAATACCCTCGCCTTCTCAAGTACTTTTTATATCAAAAGTTTTACGTAATGCGCTTCATGCCAACATCCATAAAAAAGACAAATAAAAAACCGTTTGCGCGTAAAATGTCGCTCGGAATGCATGAGAGGTGGTGGTAGGTGACATTCACTCGAAATGTGAATCGGCGAGTTCAAAATCATAGCGCGCGCTAAAAATTGCATTATCTCGGCTTCTTGTTAACCAATTTTGCTTTTTTTTGAATCGCTGTCTCGGACGACTAGGATTTCAAATATCATATTTTCAAATACCATTTTTAATTGCAAATTGGGAAATTTGCAATAAACAATTGTATGTTAAACAAGTAATTACATTTTTTCTTCATGCATTTTTTTGAGCTTGCAATTTATACATTGAAGTAAATTGTTACTTTTAGTAAACAAATATGTATTTATAAATTGATAAATAATTTAAATTGTTAAAACAAAGGCGAACGAAAAAAACTTTTTTTTTTTCATAAATAAACTTTATTTTCACTCAATCTTCAATAATTTTTTTTAAAGTCTTTTTCTTTTTTTGGAAGGATATGTTTAAAGCTCGTAAAGTTATTCAATTTGTTTATAAGCCTAAAAAATATTTAAAACTTAAAAAAAAATTCTAGGCTCTCTTAGTAAACCGATTTTAATTTTACCAAAAACGTTTGAAAGTTTGAGCCTTCCTTTATGTGTAAAAAAATTTGCAACTATCTGAGAGCCTTATTTAGGGCCTACTATAAAATTGAAAATTTGCGATTTTTTTTCAGTAGGCTGGATTGCAAAATTATTATGCAAAACCTATCCGACCGATCTTAACAAAATTTAGCACACGTTTTAAACATATTAAAAAGTTTTTCTAGGCGGAATATGGAGCTTGTAAGTCAAGTTTAGAAAGTCTTTCCAATTATTGCTATTTTTTCAACAATAAACATTAAATTTTCAATTTCTAGCTAACGAAATATTGTGTAAAATTGAATAACGAAACTTTTAACTTCTTATAATTTTTTCTCTAGGATCAGTATTTTCCGAATTATAAACGAAAATAGGAGCAAAAAAATGAGAAATTTTCAATTGGTTTCAGATTTTGTTAAATAAAAAATTTAGCACAGGGTTTGCGACTGGCGCATATCGTGATTATCGATATTGGGCACATCCTGAAGGGATTCCAGCAAAAAAATAGCTTCCTATGGAAAATGTCCATTATGGTCTTAATTTCTACAGATTCCGCCTAGTCTATTAAACATGTATTTTGAAACGTAGAAAACAGGAACTTTTGAAAAACATTTTGGTCAATGTTACTGCAAGGATATGCACTAGCTAATTATTATTTTATTCACACAATTTTTAATTAGCTGGTTTCTCTTTCTAGGTATTTTAGTTTTTATGAGCTTCATATTCGGTTATCTGTAAAAAAGTGGAGTAGTAGGCGATACTGTAGATTAGCGCAGAGCTTCATATTATGTTTTCTGTATTTTTGAAATATAAATATTATATTTAAAATTAAATTAAGTAATTTTATTATTTATTTATTTCTTATATTTTAAACAAATTCAATAAATTATTGTTTGCCCCTAACGCCATCTGTTGACATATTAACAAAGCATCCATTGTTTACTTATGACAAACCTATAAAATTCAGACCAAATATTAATAATAAAATATAAATAAATATCATATAGGTAACTCTGCCTGTATTGATGGGGTGAATTGAGTAAAAAGAATGGACACCACATCGTAATTATCGGAGTGTATGCCCCAAATGAAGATGCAGATCAAGAAAGTAAAGACGATTTCTACAACAAGATGACTGAAATACTCTCTGAAGTTAAATCAAACTGTGAAATCTTTATACTAGGAGATTTAAACAGCAGAGTAGGAAGAGAAGAAAATAACAGAGTCGTAGGAAGATATGGGGAACAAATAACCAATGACAACGGAATGCGTCTTAGAGATTTTTGTGAAACAATGTCTCTCAAAATTATGAATGGCTTTTTTCAACATAGAGACATCTACAAATTTACATGGATACAACCTACTAGGAATCTGCGCTGGATAATCGACTATGTAATCCAACGTCAAACTTCCCAGCTGAAAACAACTGACGTAAGGGTATACTGTGGATCAGAATGTGGATCCGACCATCGTTTACTTATGGTCAACGTGATAGTTAACTATCGCAAAAACAATAACACTCAGGTACAGAATATAGAAAAGGAACAAGAAGTAACATCCCCTATATATATATAACCTAGAAAGCTTAAAAGAAGATTCAACGAAATTTCTTTACAAATTACGACTGGCCACAAAATTACAAAATGTGTAACGAGAAAATATATCAGGGGAAGAATTATACTAGCAACTTAAAAAATGCATTCATGAGGCTGCAAGTAAAGCTTTGGGGAAGATTACAAGATATATAAAAAATTAAATCGAGATATAAAGAGAGAAATAGTGAAAAGTTAAAATGAGATGTGGGATCGAAGATCTGCAGAAGTGGATAGGTGCACATGGGTGGAACAAGAGTTGGGCAAGAGTGGAAGGTGATAAAGTCTCTCCGGAGGAAAGGAAAGGAAAAATCTAACTTAAAGTTAATAGATTTATATTTAAATGGGAATAAGCCACAATTAAAGGTTAAAATACGTTTATTGACGTTTCAATTTCCACTTCGGAAATCGTTCTCAAAATACAAACACTAGTAAATTAAACAAATTTTGTTTTTTGTTACTTAGTGAAAAATTCTTCTAATAATTTAATTTTATCTGACTCATCTATATTGACAATTCAGACATACCTTATACATTTTAAAGTAGAAGACTTTAAAATGATATTGCCAATATTGTTGAGTTGCGTTCCTGGGACGACTTTACTTATAAGATAGTTCAGTCGATTACATGAAATCAACTTTTTTTTGTTTTTGAAACAAATATTATTTCTAAACAAAATTTAAAACCCTCAGTATGGTGGAGGTATGTAGATGATGTATTCTCAATATGGCCTCATGGATCAGAGTTGTTGGACACATTCCTAAATGATATAAACGATAAAGAAGAAACAATAACATTTACCATAGAAAAGGAATATAATAACACATTACCTTTTCTGGATGTTTTAATCTCTAAGAACGATACTGGATACGAAACTCAGGTGTATAGAAAACCAACACACACCAACAGATATTTAAATTTCAAATCAAATCACAATATTAATATTAAAAAGGGAATTATTAAATCCTTATACGATAGAGCCAAAATTACTTGTTCTAACGAAAATTCGTTCTTGGAGGAAAAACATTTGTTAACATCTGTTTTATTAAAAAATGATTATCCTTTATCGTTTATAAATAAGGAATTTTCAACAATCGATCGAATAGAACAAAACAACTTAGAACGAGATCCTACAGCATATGCAAGGAATAATACGAGAACAATAACAATACCATACATAAAAGGATTATCGGAAAGGCTTAAAAGGATAGGAAATAAATTCAACATTTCAACAACATTCAAAACAACAAACACGTTGAGATCTATCTTGTCCAAAACCAAACCTAACAATGAACAAGAAAGGACAAAGAATTGCATTTATAAAATACCTTGTGAATGCGATCAGTTTTATTTAGGTGAAACATCAAGACCATTAAATGTTAGAATAAGTGAACATCAATCCTATATTAAAAATAGAGAATTTGATAGATCTCAAATCTGTAAACACGCATGGGATAATGAACATAGGGTTCAATGGAATGATTCAAATATAGTCCTAAAAGAAACGGATGGTAAAAAGAGAAAAATCAAAGAAGCAGCTCTAATTATGCTAAATGAGACCAATTGTGTCGCGAATTCCTCGGCAGAATGTAGTAGGATCTGGTTACCCATATTGAAAGAGGAAGTTATTAAAAGGAAAATACCAGTATTGGTAAGTCAGTAACATATAGAGAATACATCATTTATGTTTTTTAAATAACAAACATATAAAATCGGAATTTGGTGTTTATTGAAGGTAAACTAAATGCACGATCAAATACTTACCATGTCGGGATAGTATTATGAGGTTTTTTTCCTGGTTTTTCCCTCATAATTTACTATGGAATCACTAACAGGAGAATTTTACTGTCATCATGGCATGTATTTGTCTTTTTAAAGACGAATTACATGTTATGATCTTTTCTGACGGATATTCTCAAGTTAAAGTTGATTTCATGTAATCGAATGAACTATCTTATAAGTAAAGTCGTCCCAGGAACGCAACTCAACAATATTGGCAATATCATTTTAAAGTCTTCTACTTTAAAATGTATAAGGTATGTCTGAATTGTCAATATAGATGAGTCAGATAAAATTAAATTATTAGAAGAATTTTTTCACTAAGTAACAAAAAACAAAATTTGTTTAATTTACTAATGTTTGTATTTTGAGAACGATTTCCGAAGTGGAAATTGAAACGTCAATAAACGTATTTTAACCTTTAATTGTGGCTTATTCCCATTTAAATATAAATTAATTTAAAATGCCACAAGAAAATAGCTTCAGAACAATATAAAGTTAATAGATCTAAAACAGTGGAAACACCATTATGAGGTCTTACTGACAGAGAATAGATGTAAATTCCAAAAGATCGAAATGGAAGAAATATTCGAACATACACAAATAATTGAGATAACAACCGGAGAGTTAAGCGATGCTCTCAAAAGATACGGTAAAGCAGCAGGACCTGGAGACATCCTAATTGAGTTGGTAAAGTATAGACCAAAACTATTACATGAGATGTTGATTCAACTATTTAACAAATGCTTAAAAGGACAAAATATCCCTGATGATTGGAATGTTGGATACATCAGCTCAATAATCAAGAAAGGGGATAAACGCAAATGCTGTAATTCTAGGGGAATAACTGTTATTAGCTCAGTGGAGAGGTTGTACGGTCGAATAATAAAAGAATGAATAGAATCAGAATACGAAGACATAGAAGAACAAAATGGATTTCGTGTAGGAAGATCGTGCACTGATGGTATATTCGTTCTGAAGCAAGTAATCGAAAAACGGAAGGCAAGAATCTATCTATCCACCTATTGTTTGTGGATTTAAAGAAGGCATACGATACGGTACCATTAAAAAAACAGTTTCAAACATTGATGAAAGTAGGTCTCAGTAGAGAGTATGTGGATGCTACCGCAAATATATACCAAAATGCAAGAAATGTCGTTAAAGAAGGAAACTTTATATCTGAATCATTTTTAATAACATAGGGGCTTAAACAAGGATGTTGTCTATCTCCGACCTTATTTAAAATATATATTTAATCATCGCTAGAGCAGTAGAGGAAACAAGTATCCGGAACAGGAATAGATATAGGTGGTGCTAAATGTCTAACTTTATTTTTCGCAGATGATCAGGTAGTCGTAGCGAATGATGAGGAAGACATGGACTATATGTTTAGAAAACTAAAGAAAGGATTTGAAAAATGGGGCCTCAATATGAATATGTCAAAGACAGAGTATCTTAAAATAGGTGATGGTGAAGAAGATTTAGAGTTAGAAATTAGAAACACAAAAACATGCAATGAATATAAATATCTCGGATCTATAATATCTAAAGAAGGCACTACCAAAAGAGACATCGAAAACATAACGCAGCAGGGAAAAAAAGCGATAAACATTCTAAACTCTCTACTATGGTCTAAAGATATTAGACAAGAAACGAAATTGACAATCTATCAAACCTTGGTACAGCCTATTACGACTTATGGGCAGAAGTTTAGCAGATCACGAAAAAAGATAGAAAAAAATTAGAAGTAGAAGAAATGGATTTTCTAAGGAAAGCGTGTGGTGTATCCAAAAAAGATCATATCAGGAACGAAGATATTAAAAGGAGGACAAATACTGTATATTCCAGTGTAGACAGAATTGAAACGAGACAACTAGTGTGGTATGGTCATGTGAAGCGAATGAACGAAGATAGATGTCCAAAGAAAGCTTTAAATTACATACCACAACAAAGAAGAAGAAGAGGAAGGCCTTCAGTTGCCTGGGAAGAAAATGTACGGCACATAATGAGAGATAGATCTATCAAAGAAGATGAATGGATGGACAGAAAACATATATATATAGTTTGATAGGCTAATGATACTTATCTTCCTAGACCAGTTGCTCGTAGAAAATATTGTACATGTTTTTTCTCTAGTACTACATAGTCAGTGTATTATCTGACCTTTTATTGATTTTTAGTAATAATAGAAGTTTAGCACTAAGTTCTGATATAATCTTAGTCTCACATGCAATTTATTACCCCCTTCAATAGAACATCATATACATATAATCATACGTGTAATATACCAGCAGTGAAATAAACTATGATAGCAATATAATTCCAGCAAGGATACATTGTACCCTTTGTGTATTCCTTTGCAACTTACACTCTCCCGCTTCAAACAATGAGTCCTTATTTATTTCGTAAGTATCTAACTTGTGGCGTTCCGTTTCTTGTAGGGTATTATCAAGTTTACTTAGAGAGAGGAAACTTTGCACATTCCGAGTGGTTATTCTCATAGCCAACTCCGAGATTCCTCGCTCAATCTGGCCGTTTTAGATTTGTAATATTGCTCTAATTAATACAGTGCTGTCAGTCTGGATAATGTAGGTAACTGGGTGAGATTTAGCCGTTTTTGACATAAAATAGATCCCATGCGAATGAATGAACCAGCGATTTAGATATTATTACGAAATAGTTATGTTACAATAAATTCAAATATATAAAATAGTATTCTACTAACTTCTAATTTTATAGTATAGCGTACATTATAGTAGAGTAGTTATAGTTGTAATACAGAGCCATCCTTAATCAGTTTGTCATAACCTCTTTCCTGCAATTAGAATTTGGTCCTTTATCTTGTTCAACAGAGTTGGTAACTTTGCATTGGTTAAGAAAACTTAATTTTATTTTCTGTTTATAAACAACTCCAAAAATGGGAACTCATGATGGACAATAATTCAGAAGTGATATATAATATAAATGGTCAACAGTGATAAATTGGTGAATACCATTTGTAAAAACCAGAAATTAAGTTTAGTACTGTCATCGCGTGCCTTAGTCTGTGGACCAATGAGTACGTCGATGCGCATTTTCCCGCCTTTTGTTTTCTATATAATTTACGATTGGCCAATGGACTTGGAAATGCACATATCGATACGAAAGAAAAATGAATAAAAAAAGTTCATTTTCCAAGCCAAGAGGCTAGTCTTGCTCCAGCTCCCACGTACACTCTCCTATACCTTGGCAGCCTCTTCACGGGGCTATGCTCCCCACTTGTCCTTAGACTCTTTTGCTAGAACTTTCTTACTAGCAAACTGTGTTTTTATTGTGAGAAATTACCCAATCTACCAAATTGGGACAGAAATACAAAGGAAACTTCGATTGGGCTGGTGGAAGTCCCCTGCAGAGCACCTAGGGTGCGGATATGGATTAATTCTTTGCGAAGACTCAAATCTCCCTATGATGACTGTACATACAAAATCGACAGCTAACGTTCCCTTCGAACTCAACGAAACTGTTTCAAAGCTGATTGAAATGTTGCCTATGTATACAGAAAATCGGATAATATTGGATAGATTTAAACAAAAGTAAATCTAATGGCTAATTAATTTAAGCGCATATGTTAAAATTATTGAAAATACAGGATTTATAGGAGTGATTTCTCTAAACCGTTGAAGTGGAAATAACTCCAAAACCGTTAAAAATAAGGCCTCATTTAATTTTAGAATATATATAAACCATAAAAACCTTGATAATATGATCTATTTTGAAATCTATAAAGTGGAGAAATTCCCCCAAAACTAAAAAAACAGTTTTTCGTATTTTTGAAGATGGCATACCATATGAAAAAATCTAAAAAAATCAGAGATAGAGTTTTTGATCAAATACACAGAACGAAAAAAAAATTGGACCTGCCACCATTTCCAAAAAAAAATTATACGCTTAAAAAAAATACATTTTTAGATTATGTACACTCAACCTACGAGTCTATAAAAAATAGACAAGTTTTGTAAAAGCCTCAACTATTCGAGTGAATTTTTCAAACTTTTAAATTGATTCCATCCCACCTAAAAAAAAAAAAATAAAAACGAAAAACCGACATTTTTGGTGGTAAGGGAGGGGGTATCCCTCCCCTACTTAGGGGGGTAATTTAATTCTGTTTCATCAAGTGCCACCAATCACGCACTTCGATGTTCATCGCCCTTCCTTCTGGAACATATAATTAAATTTAATTGGTTGAGAAATGAAAAAGTTTCATATAAAAGTTAATTTATCTTTAAATATGGGACATTTTCGGATCTCCAGTCAAGTACAGTGTGTGTCAGTACATGGTTTTACCCGTATAGGGTAGCTCCCTAGAGCACTTTGCTCGAAGGGCTCTGAATCTTTCTAAGACTCTGAAGCTGAGTTTTTTTCTTCTTGGAAAGAATGTGTTTTATTTCTACCTCTAATAAAACCATAACGGCATTGTGTCTTTAAGATAATGCCACAATAAGAGCGTACCGGCCAACTACGCAATATTACACCATATTGCGCAATAGTTGGACAAATTAATAAACATGGAATTTTTGCACCAGGATGCTAACACATTTTCATACGTTTATTAATTACACCGGAGACGACATGGCGCCCAACCTTCAACGAACTCTACCACGACTCCGAGATGTCAGAGTTCTCATGCTCCGCGATCAAAAATCGCAAAAAGTTCCAACACGATGCCTGCATCAAAACCACTCAAGAAAACAGCGGAGAGAAGCATCGGATGTTAGTACACCAAACTAACATGCCGATATCCACCTTCTGCATCCCTGAAACCGTCGATGTGCCATATCTCCGACGAGCCAGCCTACTTGATGCTAAGTACCTGATGCAATGGATGTCTCCGCAGTAGCCAGTCACTGCCTGCCCTACCATTATGTGGTCCAGAGCACCACGGAGGCTCAGGCAAATGTCACCGGTGACATGCAGATGGGAAATGTACAGCTAGAGAGGACGAAGCCGCCGTAGAGTAGCACGTCGTCGAGGATGGACCTGCAGATGCTGTCAACAACACCGACCACCGCCTGTGAGTGTTTTTGTGCAGTGCAAGTGCGCGCTACGCGAGTGTAGTGTGTGTTAGAGAACTGTAAGTTGATTTGACAATATAGACATATACATTTTTGGTATATTTTATGCATTTCTTCTTTTCTGTATTTGAATTGTAAAAAAATTGTTTTTCTTAAGTTTTTTTAATAAAATCAGCTTTTTTTATCAGCCTCAGAGTCTCCAAAGCAGGGAGGATGTCATCAAGTGCCACCAATCACGCACTTCGATGTTGATCGCCCTTCCTTCTGGAACATATAATTAAATTTAATTGATTGAAAAATGAAAAAGTTTCATATAAAAGTTAATTTATCTTTAAATATGGGACATTTTCGGATCTCCAGTCAAGTACAGTGTGTGTCAGTACATGGTTTTACCCGTGTAGGGTAGCTCCCTAGAGCACTTTGCTCGAAGGGCTCTGAATCTTTCTAAGACTCTGTAGCTGAGTTTTTTTCTTCTTAGAAAGAATGTGGTTTATTTCCACCTCTAATAAAACCATAATGGCATTGTCTCTTTAAGATAATGCCACAATAAGAGCGTACCGGCCAACTACGCAATATTACACCATATTGCGCAATAGTTGGACAAATTAATAAACATGGAATTTTTGCACCAAGATGCACCAAATGCACACATTTTCATACGTTTATTAATTACACCGGAGACGACATCTGGAAGTGAGGGAATTTACCTATCGGTAATTAACGGGGGGTCCCCTATAAAACTCTAAGCTTAGCAATAAAAGCTAAGAGATAAGTGTTTCTCCCTGTTTAAGGCAAGGAGGATTTACCTTTTATTGATAGAAGAGCTGCAAATTTAAACGGATTTCAACATTTTGTACTGCATACCATGAAAAATATACTCGAATGCAAACTTTTCCAAGTTGTACCTTTAACAGCATCTCAACATTGAAAGGGGCGATAAAATTCATGTTGGAATTAGAAAAATCTAAAAGAACAAAGACCAATAAGTTGGCAAAACAACCATAGTTTGTTCAAAAAGCCAGAAGTATATATGCGGTAAGCACAGCAAGAAGTCAAATGTTTGTGTAGAATGCGATTCTATCATGCGATGTTGCCAATTCCACTGAAGCCGAAGACACCGGTTAATTTATAAATTCTTATATTTTTAAGTATTCCATTAACATCTAGGAATACTTTTTGGTTTGTAAAAGTGTTATTTTTAAAAGAAAAGACAATTAAGAGTTGATTTCACGTATAGTGTCTTTGTATATTCGCCTATACGTATTTCATCCTAGCAGAAATCATCACAGCGCCTGGTATAGAAGCTAATTGCGTGAAATTAAATCTTTTCCGTCAAAATAAGCAACAATAAAATGGCTTTTACTTGGACGCTGTAGAGACATCTGATAATAAATCTCAAAATAAATTTAGATTTTTTCTTTAATCTGCGCCTTCTATAAATTTGTAAGACAAAAAAGACGATGCTAAAGATGTAAGAGAGATATTGAGAATCTAAGTTTCATCTCACAACAGTGTGACAACTGTCCTTACCAGTCGCTCTGATGATTCTTGTTATAACGAAAGCGAATATACAGAGGCACTATACCTAAAATCAAATCTTAACTGTCATTTCTTTAATTTCGGTATACTCTCATAAGTACAAAAAACCATTTCGCCCAAGATTTTTGCTTAGATGAGGAGATATGTTGTGGGATGCAACTTTTAGGTCCTCAATGTCTCTCTTACACCTTTATCATCATCTGTTTTGCCTTGCAAACTTATAGAAGACACAGATAAAAGCAAAAATCTGAATTTTTGTTTCGTCAATAGAAATCTTCAGATTTCTACTTTCGAAATTTGTTATTTTTAAATTAGTTTTAGTAAAGAAGCACGTTTTTTTGACCGCCTTGGTCTTACCGTTTCTAATAAAAGGTTGGTCCTGTAAGGGTTAAGAAGAAGATAACAAGACACAAGCGTTATATTCCCTACGCATCTAGATACTGTGCAATACTAGACTATCCTCGGTATATCAGATAAATAAAAATAGATTATAGCATCAGATGTGTGGGGAATCGGATAATTAATATTAACGATTTGTCCAGATGGATAAATAACTTCAGTTCAGCAGAAGCTATCTTTTTAATGAGCTGCGATCGGGATGAGCGATAACCGTTGGAATGGATCAAATGTGTTTGCGCACCGGTGCACTGTTTCGTTATTATTGGTGGCGAGGCCTCGGGATATTGGCAATGCATTACAATGTAAATAGGATATCGGGAAGCAAATTGCACACTGGTTTGATCGTTCAAAAGTTATTAATGAATGATTTAAGCAACTATAATCCTAAAGAAAATATTTAGATCACGTAAAGAAATTATTGTTAGAAGAAAAGAATGCGAGAGTTTTAAACAAATCTTTTTTTTTATTAGATCGGGTTGATCCAATAATTTTATCATTAGTTTTGTTGTGCACAGTCAGGAGGATGATATTTCACCCAAACTTCTGGGTTAGATTTTACTCTACAACAGCGGTTCTCAAACTTTTTGGTGGCGGAACCGTGGAAAAAACTAAATTTTGAACGAACTTTTTAAATAACAGACTAGTCTGAGATGTGGATAGAGATCGACGAAGAGGGAGCATTCTTCTTCAAGTGCCATCTTCATTCCGAAGGTTGGCGATCATCAGGGCTATACGTATTTTCGAAACTGCTGACCGAAACAATTCGTTGCTGCTACAGCTATACCATTCCCGTAGATTCTTTAGCCAGGAGTTTCGTCTTCTTCCTATGGACCTTTTTCCTGCTATTTTCCCTTGCATAATTATTCGAAGCAGTTCATATCTTTCGCCTCTTGTAATGTGTCCCAAGTATTGCAGTTTTCGTTTTTTGATCGTAAATATGACTTCCTTTTCTTTATTCATTCTTCTCAAGACCTCGACATTTGTGACTCTCTCGGTCCATGATATTCTCAGGATTCTGCGATACATCCACAGTTCAAATGCCTCTAATTTTTTGGTATCAATGTTTTTCAACGTCCATGACTCCATTCCGTAGAACAGCACAGAAAGTACGTAACATCTCATCAGGCGAAGTTTCATTTCAAGGCTCAAATCTCTTCCGCAGAACACTCTCTTCATTTTAGTGAATATGGATCTTCCTTTTTCTATTCTTATTTTGATTTCTGCTGAGCTATCGTTGTCTTCATTTATAAAAGTGCCTAAATATTTGTATTTGCTAACTCGATCGATAATTTCATTGTGTAAATATAAATTTTGGACATTTTGTGTTGATTTCGATATTACCATAAATTTAGTTTTCTTTATGTTCAAAGATAGTCCATATTCTTCGCTGCAGTCTGCTATCTTATTCACCAATGTCTGTAGCTCTTCAAGTGTTTCTGCGATCAGAACGGTGTCGTCGGCAAATCTCAGATTGTTTAATCTAACACCATTTATTTTAGTACCTACGGATTGCTCAGAGAGTGTTCTATTCATTACGTCTTCGGAATAGAGATTAAACAGGGTTGGTGACAGTATACACCCTTGTCTCACACCTCGCTTTATTTCAATTTCTTCAGTGGTATTATTCTCTACTCTCACTACTGCTTTCTGATTGTAGTACATATTTGCTATTAGTCGGATGTCTCGTTTATCTAAATTCTTTTCTGTCAGGAGTCTGATTAGGTGATCATGCCGCACTTTATCAAAGGCCTTGTTGTAATCTATGAAACACATGAATACATCTTGATTTATGTCAAGACATCTTTGAGACATAACGTTCAGTGCAAACAACGCCTCTCTTGTTCCAAGTCCATTTCGTAATCCAAACTGGGTATTATTGATGTCCATTTCCAGTTTTCTGTGTACTCTAGAGTGTATAATTTTCAGAAATATTTTCAGTACATGGCTCATCAGACTGATTGTACGGTAATCACTGCATTGTTTGGCATTTATCTTTTTTGGTATAGTAACAAAGGTGGATAAAAGCCATTCTTGTGGTATTTTTCTTGATGTATAAATGCTATTGAAAAGTTTAACTAAAATGTGAATCGAGTCTTTTTCTATTAGTTTAAGGATTTCCGTTGGTATTTCATCTGGACCTGGGGCTTTACCATTTTTCATTCTTTTTAGTGCGTACATTACTTCTTCTTCCGTTATTTCTGGACCTTCGTCTTCTTGTATGTTACTTAGCTCAGATTGTTGTCTATCATCTGCAAAGAGTTCTTCAATATAGTTTTTCCATGTCTTCAACTGTTCTTCTAGTTCTGTTATTATGTTTCCATTGACATTATACAGGGTATTTGGCTGCTTACGTTTTTGTGTACCTGCAAGTTCTTTCACTTTTTTATGTACATTAAAAATATCATGTTTTGCCTGCAATTGCTCTATTTCTTCACATTTTCTTTTATAAAAATCTTTTGCTATTCTGATTTCTATTTTGATTTCTTTCTGTATTTGTTTATACCTTTGTTCGTTTTTTCCTTTCATTATTCTCCGATTGTCCATGAAAAGAAGGATCTTATCAGTCATTCACCTTTACTTTATTTTTGGTTTTTCTTTAGTCAGAATTTTCTTCACAGGACCTGTTATCGCCATTTTTACGTTTTGCCATTTTTTATCTATGTTGTTCGTTGGCTGAGATGTTTCTTTTTCATGAAGTATTTTGAAATTATTATTAATACATTTTTGCAGTTTCTCCTTTACCTCCAGGTTACATAAATGACTGACGTCTATCTGATTTGCTCTTCTTTTCTGCTCCAATCTTTTTAGTTTAATACTCATTTGCGCTATTAGAGGGTTATGGTCTGAAAAGACATCTGCGGGAGGGAGCGCTTTATATTTAAAGATGAATTTTCTTGCAGTTCTATATATATTTTACAAAGCACTCTTAAATATCCACGTTCCTATTGTAAACAAGTGAGATAAATTTCTCTATTTCGTCTAAAATCTTTATTCTCTATATTTCCGTGACTAACCATATCTACTATCTTATTTCCAACATTTTTATTCAACTCGTTTAAATGCAGTACAAATAAGGTGTCGATTTATCCTTGTCTGTTCGAAATATACAACTGCCGGGTCGTTTGAATGCAGCTCGGCTTGTCAATTTTGTGTGACGTCATCAAATACTGACGGCACGTGCTTTGCAGATTTCAAAGTACTCGCGAGTTCGCGACACGATGGACAGCTTCATTTCGAATTTCTCAGTCACTTCGTCACATGGGGTTTTATATCTTGCAGTTGTTTTTTAATAAAACAGCTTGGCAACATAGCTGTAACTCGAAAACAAAGTTATTGTAGAATATATTTCTATTGTATAGAGAGTCTACAAAATCTGTTATCGAAGAAAGCATCATTTTATGGACGATTTTGAAACATAATAGGTTTAGTATAGTCGCATACATGAAATTAAATTAAAATCTTCAAACTTCTTGTAGTGAATATCCGTTTCGGATTCTGGCGACCATCATGGCAATAGGTACTGCTGCTCTTGTGTTGTGTTAAACGACGTACGTAGATTTTTTAGCCAGGAGATCCTTCGCCAGTTGTTGTTTTCACTTATTGGGCCCAGGATCCTACGTAATATTTTTCTTTCGATGGGCAGGGCACGTGGTCCGCATGCATGAGAATAGAATCCCCAGAAAATTATTAAATGCAAGAATGCAGGGAAAAAGACCTGTTGGAAGACCTAAAAAGAGATGGGAAGATGAAGTCGATGAGGATGCCAGGAACTGCCTGGGAACGCGTTCATGGAAAAGGACAGCGGTAAATAGAGATGGTTGGAGAAGCCTGTTGAAGGAGGCCAAGGCCCGATTTGGGCTGTAGCGCCATTGGATGGATGGATGGATGGAGATCCTTCGCCTTCCTCTTCTTCTCATTGCGCCGTCTCCTTTCGAAGGTTGGCGATCCAAATGGCAATTGTAGTTTTGGAAACTGCTGCGCGAAAGATCTCTGCGGATGAGCGGTCGAACCATCTCCTCAGGTCTTTCAGCCACGAGTTCTGGCGTCTTCCTACTGATCTTTTGCCCTGTACTTTTCCTTCCAGTATAACTTGAAGTAATTCATATCTTTCGCCTCTCAGCACATGACCCAAGTATTGCATTTTCCTCTTATTGATTATTCTTAGTAATTCTTTTTGTTTACACATGCGACGAAGTACCTCAACATTAGTAACTCTTTGTACCCATGGAATCCTCAACATTCGTCTGTATATATACATCTCAAATGCATCTATTCTTTTTTCTATTTCAGAGTCCATTGTCCAACTTTCACAGCCATACAGTAAGACAGAAAAAACGTAACATCTGATCATTCGGATTCTAAGCTGTAGACTAAGGTCTGATCTTGTAAAAAATGTTTTAATGCTCATGAATGTTTTCCTTGCCTGTTCGATTCTTGATAGGATTTCTTTTTTTGGATTACACTGACTATTGATATTTGTTCCCAAATATTTTATGGAATTTACCTGTTCTATTATTTGGCCCTTGGCATACACCTGTACGTTTATTGGTGTCTCTGAAAATACTAAAGTTTTAGTTTTGGAAACGTTTAGATGTAAACCGAACATTTCGCTGTGGTGAACTACCGCATTTATTATATTTTGTAGTTCTTGTGCGTTGCTTGCTATTAAGACGGTATCATCAGCATATCTGATGTTGTCTTTGCTGATTCCGTTAATCTTAATTCCGCCTTGGACCTCGTCTAATGCTTCTCTGAATATAGACTCCGAATACAAATTAAAGAGTAGCGGTGATAAGACGCAACCCTGTCTCACTCCTCGTCGGATTTGTATGTCTTCGGATGTTGTGTGCTCTATTTCAATTGTTGCCGTTTGGTGCCAGTATAGTTCTGAGATAATTCGCAAGTCTTGTTCGTCAACTCCAGTTGTTCTCAGAATTTTGATCAGCTTTTGATGGTTAACGCAGTCAAATGCTTTTCGATAGTCAATAAAATATCCATATACATCTACATTCATGTCTCTGCATCGTTGCGTTAACACATTTAAAGCAAAAAGAGCCTCCCGTGTTCCCAATCCGTTTCGAAATCCGAATTGAGTGTCACTCATCTGGAACTCGCACTTCTTGTAAATTCGTGTATGGATAATTCTGAGAAAAGTTTTAAGGACATGAGACATCAAGCTTAATATTCGATAATCATCGCATTGTGAGGAATTCGATTTTTTTGGTAATGCTACGAATGTTGATTTTAGCCAGTCTGTTGGTATTTTACCTGTATCATATATCTTATTGAATAGTGCTGTTATTAAATCTAGGTTATTAAATCTAGTGGAAGGACCAGGAAGGTCTTCGCCTTCCTGGTCCTTCTTTTTCTTTCTACTTTTCCTTGTAGAATTAACTGCAGCAATCCATATATTTCGCTGTTACTCCTGATGTGACTGAGGAATTCAATGTTGGTTGTTTTTATTGTGGTTAACATCTTTAAACTAAGAATAAAAAAGACTTCTTCTTCTTCTTGTAGTTCCTTCTTCTATCGGAGGTTGGCTATCGTCACAGCTATCCGTACCTTATTGGCGGCTGCTCTGAAAAGATCTACTGAGTTGCAACTATACCACTCTCTTGGGTTTCTTAGCCATGAAATTCTTCGTCTTCATATGGATCTTTTACCCTTGATTTTACCTTGCATTATGAGCCTTTATATCTCATATTTCGCACCTCTGGTAATGTGGCCTAAATATTTCAGCTTTCTTGTTTTGATGTGTTTTATGACCTCGCAATCCTTTTGTGGTCTTCTTAACACTTCTGCATTTGTAATTCGTTGGGTCCATGGTATTTTCAAAATCCTTTTATAGCACCACATCTCAAATGATTCCAACTTTTTTTATAATATCCACTTTTAGTGCCCAGCTTTCCATTCCATACAACAAAGTCGAGAAGGAAGGTCTCGATCAACAAACATTGATTTCATTTTTATAAATACTTGTCTTGCAATTTCAATACGTGTCCTTATTTCTCTACCTTGGCCATTATTTTCATTTACTCAGGTTCCCAGATATTTGTAGTTATTCACTATTTCTACTTGTTTCCCCCGATATCTAGCCTTCCTATTGTATGTTGCTTAGAAATAATCATGCACTTATTTTTTTTAACGTTCATTTGTAGTCCATATTTTATACTGACTTAATGTAATCTATTTACTAAGCATTGCAGTGCTTTTAGACTGTTTGCAAAAACAGCGGTGTCGTCTGCGAATCTTATGTTGTTCAATATTTTTCCGTTTATTGTTCTCTCTTGTTCCTCTGATATTGCATCCTCAAAAATAGCTTCGCTGTACAGATTGAATAACAATGGGAACAGCATGCAACCCTGTCACCTCTTTTGATTTCTATAGTTATTATATTATTATATAGTTAGATTTCTTTTTTAATTGTAATTTTCTGATGTCTTCATGAAATTTTTTTTATTTATATAAAGTATATTGCTAGTTGAATTATAGTTATTCCAGTATTATGGCTGGTAGCTTCTTTGGCAAAATAATCTGCTGTTTTATTACCAATAATTGTAGTATGAGAAGGCAGTCATATGAGAGAGACTGTTATAATCGTAAGCAGAGATATTTTGGTAGACGTCATGAATGTTTTGAACCAATGGTTGGCCAGGAAAATTGTATTGATTGAATGGATAGATAAAAGGGAAACTGTACAAATGGCGATATGTCTATTTTGATAGGAGATGCATTTAAAAGCCAACGCAATACTATATAGTTCAGCTGTGGTAAATGATGCATTTTAAGGTTGACCGAGATGATTTTTTAAGTTCATGTTTAGTGGTGACTGCACAGACAACATCAGTGTTAGATTTAGAAGCATCGGTATAGGGAATTAAATCATATGATTTTTTTTATAATTTTTAAAAATGATTTTTTCATAGGAATGTTAGGAGATTCATGTTTGTTAAAGATGGTAAGTGAGATATCCATTGAATGAATACGTGTAGCCCAGGGGGAAATGAAGGTAGAGAAAATAATCTAGTGAGATGGAGATCAATATTTTTAAGTAGTGGAGTCGTTAATTGGATAAGTTTTATAAGATGTTGGGCATTGTTATTGGACGAAGAGGGTATTTTGGTAATTAGGGAATGAACTGATTGATACTGCATACAAAAGTAGAAGAGATTGTTGTCTTAAGGTGAAAAGAGGTTCATTGGATTCAAGATACACGCTCTCGATAGGGGATTATTTTTATTCTTGGCATTTGCTTATATTTTATTCATGACTATCTAGCATACTCTGCCTGGTATGTTTTATTTCGTTCGCTATCTTCGTCACATTTCTCGTCAAACCAAATCTACAACTTTTTTGTAGGCAGCAAACACCAGAAGTGGAGTTGAGGTCACTTTAATATACAGGTTGGTTGAGAATTAGTAAATAAAAGGTAATACAAGGTTGGGCTTTCTTACATTTCATAAAAAACACTGTGGTAATATACCTAAGGCCCATATTGAGACGTCGTTTCAGGGACAGCAACTCCAGTTGGGAGTTTTAAGTTGCCATGAAGTAAATCTGTTTAAAACTTTAACATCATATAAAATTATCAGCAACAATGTAATATATAACATTTAACAACATTGAAAGGGTTTTTACACATATGTTTTAGTGGCTTCACTGATGTATATCTGGTAACAGCACTGTTGATGAAATTATCATTACGAAAACGGTCTGTAATGTAGCTCGAAACGGTTCTTAAATAAATATACCTTTTTATAAAGGATTTTTTAATTAAATTTTTTGTGATTTATGGTGTTCAGCCGACTATAGGAAATTTATTTTCCTTATGGATTTCTAATGATAATGAATATTTCTCTAGCACTAACGGGGTATAATTAAATTCTCTTATTTCACCTTAACATCTAAGTAATTGCTACACCATTCACCACAATACATCTTCATTTTTTTTCTATTCCATTTTAAACATTTTGATTTACAATCAACAAATTCCCAGCAACTGGATAACAAAACTAATTCTCAAAAATCCATCTCGGCCAATTATTTGAGCGGAAGCTTCTCTAGCTACGTCCAGGCGAGATATCACCAAAGTGGATCTAATCTGTGATGTTCTTAAGCTTTATCACAAGTAAACGTAAGAGGCTGATGTTAAGCCAAGTGTAATGGTCAATTGATGCCGGTCTGATAGCAGGCTTTGTTTATTCCGGATGAATTAGTCTTAAAGAGAAATACACAAATGAGTATGAAACTGAGATGAGATCAACAACAGCTTATAATAACTCGTATATACGTGGCATAAAATCATAATCCAGTAGCGAAGAATTTCTGGAACAGATACTATTCTGTCTGGACACTGACGTCCTGCACAAATATATTTATCATTCTATTATATAATTATTACTGCGTTGTTAATAAATTAATTTCAGTTAAAAGTTTGTTTATATTGCTTAAAAATAATGAGCTTACTAATATTATCTCAGTGACATTAGAAGTGTTACACCCCGAAGAAATAATTTCTTGAACTTAATTTTTTGGCAACAAAATGATTATATTTCAAACATGCTATGATAACAATAACAATGTTTTATCTTTTCTACTTTTTGTAAAAATAAAGTTTTATCCTTAAATTTTTTTGTGAAGAGACCGATTTGTGAAAGCCGGTTTGTATAGAAATTTTTAGTTATTATTCCTCAGTCTAATTATTTTATTCAGTGTTAGAAAATGCCTCGAGTACGAAGACACCAAAATTACCATCATGTTAGCGATTTTGACAGGGGTAGAATTATTGCGTAAGAGATATGGGTTTGTCGTATCGCGAAATTTGCCGTCGTGTTAATTATACGGCAATGACGGTTATGCGTGTTTGTCATGTGTGGACAAGCCAAAATAGAGGAACACGAAGAAGACCAACTGGCCAACCGGGCGTACCACAGAGCGTCAAGATAGGCGCTTTAGATTACTGGCTCTGCGAGACCGTTTTGCTACTACGCGTCAAATTGCTGACCAATGGTTTGGAGTAGTAGGTAGACCTGCTAGTATATGTACACTATACCGTCGCATTCGAGCCTTTGGACTGGTTTCATTCCGCCCACGACTAGAGCTTCCTTTGACTAAGAAACACTATTATTAACGTTTGAATTGGTGCAGAGAACGGTGGAATTGGGTGGCAGAATGGTGTAATGTAGCATTCAACGATGAATCACGATTCTGTTTAGGAATGCATGATGGTCGTAGGATGGTAAGACGCCGCCGTGAAGAGCGACGAGATATTGGGTTTGTTGTTGAGAGGCATGTACACAGGACAGTTGGAGTAATGGTTTAAGGGGCTATTGCTTATGGTAGCCAATCACTACTTGTGTTTATTCGAGGCAATATGACAGCTGCCGTTATGTTAATGACATATTACAAACGACTTTACTGCCTTATCTTAATGGCAGTCGAGACGTCCTTTTTCAGAAAGACAACGCATGTCCCCATATTGTTTATCAAACTATGGACTTTCTCCAAGAAGTTGGCGGTAATGTTTTGCTGTGGCCGCCCCGTGCTCCGGATTTAAATCCTATCGAATATGTATGGGATATGATGGGAAGGGGACTGTCTACTTTGCACCATCCTCCACAAACTCTGGCACAATTAATACATGAAGTTCGAGTTATTTGGGACGAAGTGCCACAAGCAGACATCGATCATCTCATTTTATCAATGCCGACCAGCTACGGGGTCGCCAAATACATTATTAATTGTTTTTTGATTACTTGTTAATAAAAATTCTTGACAACGTTATCATTTCATTCTTGGTGCAAATCTAGCCTGTTGCCAAAAAATTAAGTTCAAGAAATTATTCCTTCTGGGTGTAACACTTCTAATGTCACTGAGTATATTAATAAAGATACTTAATTTGGAAATAGCAGACTTTTTATGGCAGAAGAATACAATAGTCTTCATACAAAAATGTTTAGGTAAAACAGAAAAGTTTTATATAGATTGGGAGCTCTCCAAAATCTCCTAAATGAACTAGACAGATACAAAATAGACATAACTGTCATACAAGAAATGAGGTGGATTGGAAACAATGTAATGGAAAAAAGAAGCCATATGATTTTCTACAGCTGCGATCCTAAAGATCACGTCTTGGGCACAGGATTCATAGTAAACAAGAGAGTAAAGCATACTATAAGAGATTTCAGAGCCATTAGTCCAAGAATGTGCATTTTAAGAGTTAAAGGTCGTTTCTTTAACTACAGTCTAATTAATGCGCATGCCCCGACAGAAGAAAAAGAAGAGGAAATTAAAGAAGAGTTTTATGACGAATTAGAGTCTGCATATCAGTTATGCCCAAAAAATGATATAAAAATAATCTATGGAAACCTAAACGCCAAAGTTGGAAAAGAACAGCAATTCCAACCCACAATAGGCACAGTCTCCATGAGCAATCAAATGACAATGGCAATAGGTTAATAAACCTAGCAAGATCACTTAACATGGTGATTGCCAGCACGTACTTCGCTCGCAAAGATATACACAAAGGTACCTGGAAATCCCCGGATGGACTTACAGTAAATATGATAGATCATGTTATTGTAGACTCGAGACACCAATCGAATATAATAAACGTCCGCACCAGAAGAGGGGCAAATGCGGATTCTGATCACTACCTGGTCGAAAGTAGAGTAAGGGCTAGAATTTCAAACATCAAAAAGGAAAGAGGCTCTAAACATGAACGATACAAGGTAGAAAGACTCAAAGAAACAAACAAAAATAAAGAGTATAAAGAAAAGATAAACAACAAACTAGAAAACAGAATAACACATGAAAACCTAAATAAAGAGTGGGAATAATGCAGAGACATCATAAAAGAGGCAGCTAAAGAAGTACTAGGCATAAAAGGTAGAGAAAGAAAAACAAGAACGAATGACTGGTTTGACGAAGAATGTCAGATCATTACAGACAAAAAAAAACAGAGCATATTTACTGATGCAACAGGGGCACAGAACCCGACAAGCAGAGGAAGAATATAAACGACTACGCAAAGAAGAAAAGAAAACTCACCGAAGAAAAAAGAGAGAATATATGAACAAAGAACTTCAAGAACTACAAGAACTAAGTAAATCAACAGAGACAAGAAAATTTTATCAGAGACTAAACAAAAGCAGAAAAGACTTCAAACCGAGAACAACGATGTGTAGAGATAAGGAAGGTAATATATTGACAGAACAGCAAGAGATACTAAGTAGATGGACAGAACATTTTACGGAAAAGTTTGAAGGAGATCGGAGAGAGACGACCCCTGACATACCATTAGACCAAGCAGACAACAGAGAAAAGACTCCACCAACGATAGCCGAGATTAGAGCAGCAGTAGAAAAATTAAAGAACAATAAAGCACCGGGATCGGATCAAATATCATCGGAGTTACTAAAGGAAGGAGGAGACCACTACAAAAAACAATACATGAATTGATAACAAAGATATGGTCGAATAAACAGCTACCAACGGAGTGGAATAGCGGTATTATTGTACCATTACATAAAAAAGGAAATCAGTTAGAATGTGGAAACTACCGTGGAATCACGCTGCCGAATGCAGCATACAAAATAATGTCCAATGTCATTTATGAAAGACTTAGACCACACGCTGAAAAAATAGTTGGCAAATACCAAAGTGGCTTCTGTAGACAGAAGTCAACAATAGACCAGATATTTGTTCTGCGACAGATCCTCGAAAAAACATGTGAATATAACATCGACACACATCATCTCTTTATAGACTTTGAAAGGGCATATGACAATATAAACCGAGAATTCTTAATAAAAGCAATGAAAGAATTTAATATAATAACACAACTAATAGAACTGATAAAAGAATCTCTAAAAGTAGAAAGTAGAATCCGGATACAAAATGAATTAACGGAAACAATAGATGTGAAAAAGGGACTACGCCAGGGAGACGCTCTATCATGCATCTTGTTCAACATCGTACTCGAGAAAATACTGAGGGACACAACAGTCAATACACGAGGAACAATCATTAATAAAAGCGTGCAAATACTAGCATTTGCAGATGATGTTGACATAATCGCAAGATCAAGAAGAGAAATGATAGAGGCATACAACCAAATAGAACGAGCTGCACAAAATAGTGGTCTTAAAATCAATCAGAACAAAAACAAAATATATGCAGGTAAGTAAAAACGCAGAAATAAGGCAGCCAAAAAATATAACAATAGGAGAGTACAACATAGAGGGGGTAAAAAACTTTATATACTTGGGATCCCTAGTCACGTCTGATAATACCGTTACGGAGGAAGTGAAGAGGCGAATATTTATTGCAAATAAATGTTACCATGGCTTAATACACCTAAGATCAGATAACGTCGCAAGAAAGACAAAATGCCAAATATATAAAACCCTAATAAGACTGGTACTCACATATGGCTCAGAAACCTGGACACACACTAAAAGAGAGGAAACGTTGTTAGCCACCTTCGAAAGAAAAATCTTGCGACACATATATAAAGGCACAAAAGAAAACGGAATATGGCGAAGACGATACAACTCTGAACTATACAAAATATACCAGGATCCGGATATTATAACATTCATTACAATAGGACGGCTGCGTTGGATAGGACATGTAGAAAGAATGGAAGAAGGCGAAATACCAAACAAAATATTCAAACAGATGCCAGTAGGAAAAAGAACAAGAGGAAGACCGAAACTGAGATACTTAGAACAAATAGAAAATGATATAACAACCTTAAAAATAAAAAAACTGGAGAAAAAAAGCACGAAACAGATCAGAATGGAGAAGAATCCTGGAACAGGTCAAGACCCAAAAAGGGTTGTCGAGCCAGTGATGATGATGAAAACAGAAAAGTTATAAATATCAATAGGTACGATGAATCTACATGTTTTACCTAGTTAAAAATATTAGTACTTTATATTTTCAGTTTTGGAATTTCTCTTAACTATCGCATTCTTTAACAAATTATTTCTTCTTTTTATATAACCATAGATATTTGATGTGCTTCTTTCAAACGAAGTCTATTTAATTCGTGCAATTTTTTTATTTTATTTTATATTCACGAGATGTCCCCGTTTTTACGAAAAATTAATAAAAATAGGATATCCTAACCATAAAAAAAATACTAAAACTTAATATTAAATAATGATTAATAGACTAGGGCTTTATTGGTACTTTTTGTGTAAAATAAACTGTTCCCTCATAAATATGGCTCGAAGCGACTCGGCTACGCACGCGAAATCAATTTTAAATTTGTATCAATTCGACGGTAAAAACTGAATATCTTTTGATCAGAGTGTCCTATCGACAAAAATCAAAAAGGGTTTTAAAGGTGAAGAGTGCAGCTTTCTTATACAATTTCTGCATTTTGTCACTTTTCCATTAACCGGTCACTATGAAATTTCCATTTTAAAAGCTGAATCTTCAAAACCTATGGCATGAGATTTTGGTTTTGATTTTTGGCAACAAATGTTATTTACTACCTTTAATGGAAATTAACTACAATTTCAGCTAAAACTATGTTTATTTTGGCTTTTCGATTTCCTCTTCCGAAATCGTTGTCAAAATACAATTCTCGTTTATTATATACGTACCTAGAAACTGCATAAATTAGTTTTTATATCTACACTTTGTAGATTTTCCTTTGTAATACATTCCAATTCCGCAATGTGTTATTATTTGAGCTTTGTGTCATATCGCCACTGATGAAACTACAAAGGTCACAGGAATTGTTCCACCCTATAGAAATACCAGATTGCAGCACATTCGGGCCATTCTCTCTGATTGTGTGACTGTGACACACAAACAGATAACTTCGCTTTACCTGCCAACTACTACAAATTTGTTTTTCCGTTGAAACAGTTGAAATGTCCAGATTTTGTAAATAACGTTCTATTTAATTTAAAGGGCACATGTAAATCATGGTCGGAAATAATAAAGCGTTTGCGACGGACTATTCCGGTCGATTGGGAGTTTCAAAAAACGCATGGAATCGGTTTAATCTGTTAAAAATTATCACTTTTTATCGATCATTACTTTGTAAATTGTTACTTTTGTTATTTATCTCAACAATTTGAGGTAAATAAATACATAAATAAAGTTGATTGAATTTAACACAGCTAAACTGAGCTAAAAAAGATATATCGAAACAAAAAGATGAGCATTTACAAAGCAAATATCAGGCCAATAATAATATAAGCTTCAAAGATGGTTATTCGTACAGCAAAGGAAAGGAAAACTAAAAATCTGAAAAAAGATTAAAGACTAAGAGTCTAAGACTATAAAGGACTAGAATATTAAACCAAGAGGAAATAGCAGTGTAAGTAAATAATGAAAATACTAGAAGTAATAAAACTGATCTCAGCAGTAAAAGCCCAGACCATTCAGACATACTATTAATACCTCCTATAATGTACTATCCAATATTAAACAGGACCGTTCTGGAACCTTTTGCAAAGTCTTCGTAATACGAAAGTGTCCACCTGATGCACCGTTATCAACTGACACTTTACTTTTAGGTACAATCAACTGAAACTAAGATTCTGTACCATCATCGTTCTCAAAGGTTCTATAAAGAAGATCATATTTTAGTACCAGGCCTACCAGGCAATTTCATTGGCTCCAGTAAGACTTGACTTCTGGACTACATGCACTAATGTCTTGCCAAGAAGGTCTCCCACCTCGACGCATCCAATCCAATATTATTCTTTTTATACATGGATCATCTGCTTGGGCGTCTTGTAGCTGTTGAGGCTACCATTGATCATTAATGACGGTGGTTCGGTTCACGGGACAAAGTCTTTCCTCTAATATAAGACATTGATTACAATTTGCACTGCATGACCGCCTCGAAAAGGCGGTCATGCATATTCTTGTAATCGTTTTAACCATCTTGCCATCTGGCACTCTGGATTACGGATTTGTGGGAGCCATTTTAGAGCGACGTGATCCGCTCTAAGAAGGAACTTTCGTCCTTATTCTTATGTCGACAAAACTTTGTTAAAGTAAGCGATGACATTTTCCTGCCCATTTTGGATTTGAGAGAGAACCGCTCCTATTACACTGTTGCTGGCATCGGTATACAAAACAAATTTCCTTGCCTGTCTCGGGTAGCGTAAAATCGGTGTACTACTTGTAGTTGTTCGAAAGCTTTTTGATACTCTTCACTTCATGTATATTCTTTGCCTTCTTCTGTCAACTTTATTAAGGACTTGGAGATAATAACAAATCCTTTGACAAAACGTCGGTAATATGTACATAGACTAAGGAAACTTCTAATTTCGTATTTATCTCTTAATACTGGCCATTCCTTAATTGCTGCAATTTTTTCAGGATCAGCTGTTACACCATTATGTCCCAATTACTTCAATTCTCATCAAAGCATGTGACATTTCTTCGGGCTTAACTTCAAATTCGCTGCCCTTAATCGTTGAAAGTCTTCTGTCATATTGTTGACATGTTCATCGAAGGATCTTCCAACCACAATTACATCGTCCAAATAAACCAAGCATGTTTTACATGTTAGACCTCTTAAAACTGCCTCCATTAATCTTACAAATGTGCCAGGGGCATTACATAAACCAAAAAGCATAACCGTGCACTGCCAAAGCCCTGATCCTATCGAAAATGCGGGTTTCTCCCCATAAGCTGGCTCCATGTCTATTTGCCAATATTTAATTTTTAGATCGAGTGTCGATAACCAACGAGAACCGGAGAACATATCCAATGTGTCATCTGTTTTTATTATATACCTTTTACTAAGGATTTGCAATAAAAATTTTTTCATCTATTTTGGTTAAAAGATAGATGTTTTTTAGTTACCATATTGAGCTAGCGGTAGTCAATATAAAACCGCGTTGAACTATCTTTCTTCTTTACTAGAACTACTGGTGATGTCCATGGACTGTTTGATGGCTCAATTACACCTTGTTTGTTCATTTTTTTGATGACGTCTTCGGCTTCATCTTCTTTTGCAAATGGAAGTCGCCTAGGTTGTTGTCAGATTGGCTGAGCGTTATTAATTTTATGTGTTACTAGGCTTGTTTTGCCCTTATCCTTCTTATCAATGGCAAAAACATCTTGAAATTCTATCAGCAGAGACTTCATTTTTTCCTTCCTTCAAGCTTCTTTGGATGCTTAGATTTCTAGGATTCCTCATTGGTATTGATAGAACCATTCGAAGCTACGGGAACAGTTTGTCCGATCAAAGTTCTTCTACTCAACCGGTGTTTCACTGTGGTCTGGCTAATGGATACTGACGTATTAGCCTCGCTATATGTATTAATTAGTTCACCAGTTGCTGTTCTAAGCCTTACTGTTGGAGGAATAAGATGGCCTCGTACCACTTCTGGACGTGCAATAGTTCTGGTTGCACCTGTATCTACCACAAACAATCTACATGTTTTATTAATAACAATTAGGGCGAATGTGGCTTACGTCGCTACAATTCCAACATCTGGGCTCGCGTCTCTTCGGCATCGTGTTACGAACTATTGTTCGTACCATTTACTCCAGACGTTTATCGTTTTGTTCGTCGCCTTCTTCAATGGTTCTTAATCGATATCTCCTTGAAGTTTGACTAGCTGTTTCGTTGAATTCTACTCCTTAATTATGCTTTGTAGACTAGTAGATGGGCATCTCCGTAACGTTTGTCTAGTCGGGTGAACAAGGTCTGGTAACATTTTTCTTGACCCTTAGGAATCTATATTAGATTACCCCCAGCATCACCTCGCAAGGCAGCAATAAAGGAAACAGCCTTTTCTTGTTCTGTCCAATGATTGGCTGTCGCAATAGCTTCAAATTGTCTAAGGTATATGGATCAAGAAGACTTCCCAATCAATTGTGATAATTTAAATCTCATATGATGTGTCGTTTCGTCTCTTGGTGATTATTGGATCTATGGAGGATCTAAAACTACTGCATTAACTGGAGGGAGCACTTTTGTATTCGTTATCATGCTCTTTAATTGTTTAATCTTCTATTCTACCTTATCGAATATTCTATAAACTTATTTAAATTTCTCATTGTTCTGTCTACATACTTCTTTAATTATTTGGGAAGTTTAATCGAATCTTTTAAAAACATTTTCAGAAGTTTCCTCAATCATTTGAGGAAGATTTTCAAATTTCTCATCGAATCTTCTAGAAACATTTTCGAACCTATCATCATTCTTTCTAGAAGTCTTCTCAGTCATTATAGAAACATTTTCAAATTTCTGATTTATTTTCGTTAAAACTGATTCTCCTGCTGACTGAAACTGGAATGTCTCTGGGTCATCTTCATTCCTGTTGAGAACATCCTTCAGTCGTCCTTGAAGGATTTTTTGGACCCGCTGCAGTCTTCATCCTGCTCTTCTAGTTGTTCACGTAACTGTTTTACTAATAGCTCTGCAAGCCGCATTTGTTGAAAAGTCTTTTCAAACACGCATCATCGTTCTAAGAGATGCAACCGTATGGTATGTCGAAATTTGCGTTTTTTGTTACAATATTTATGTGTTTTCTATATTTTTAACTGTTTATTTTTCTTATTATATTAAGCTTTTGATATTTTCTTATCTTTATCTCAATAAAAGCATAACTAAAGATTTCAATAGAAAGATACTTTTGTATCTTGCCATTGAAGATAATTCTTTATAATGCCATTATAAAGAATTTCAATTGTAAGATACTCTGTTTTAACACTAAAAATAAAAATACAGGCCAATCCCTTGAAATGCTCGTATCCAATAAATTTCTTATGAATCATAGAGTTGGATATTTCGTACAAATTGTGACAAATAATAGAATAAAAAGGAAGTACTTAAAAGTCAATTAGTGAAAAACAGGTACCACCTACTTTAAATATATAATACCACCTTCTTTTAATAACAAATTAGAATCTGAGTACAGTACGGTGGGATGACAAGTTTAGTAAATACTCCCATTATTTTATCGAATGATTACGGCGAAATTTCGACTTGCGCTGTAAAGAGAGAAACAATTAAACACATTTAGGATTTACTAATATGCCAAGGATTTAGCACAAAGATGTAATTTACACGATTTTTCACGAAAATTGTGAAAAATATTATTTAGGCGAGGCAATGAAGCAATTTTTACAGTTGTCTGAATCTTAATGAAATTTGTGCCAATTAAAATGTCAATAAACTTATTCCAAATTTCAATTGTGTCTTATTTCTATTAAAATAGTAATGCTTCTGAAATAATTCCCATTAATTGCTTGTGACATTTGATTCGTAAGAGTCAATTGACGGAAATAAGTTCATACAAAGTTCACAATATTATTACTCAGGGGTTTTTGGAGTAACTGAACACAAATATTATGACGGCAATGGTCTCCGAAGCACCTGATACTCAGGATGGGCCTTATCTCCTGGAGTGTTATGCAAATTCGAAACATAAGTGCTAACTCGTTACTCGGGGTTTTTTGGGGTTGCTGAACACGAATATCATGTCGAGGATAGTCTACTAGGCACCTGGTGCCCATGACGAGATCCGTCTCTTGGAGTTTAGTTGAAACTCGGTATAAAATCAGTGCAAACTCGTTATTCGGAGGTTTTTGGGGTCGCTGGACATTAATATTATGTCAGCGATGATCTTTGATTCACCTTCAGCCCAGGATGAACCTTGCCTTGATAGTATTATGAGAATTCGATACAAAATTAGTGAAAACTTATTATTTGAGTTTTTGGGGTTGCTGAAAATTAATATAACGGGGATGGTCTCCTATGCACCTGGTGTTCAGTACGGGTTTCGTCTGCAAGAGTTTTATGGAATCTCAATACAAAATAAGTTCGTCCTGTGCATCAGGTGTCTCGTACATCATCGCCGACATGATATTAGTGTTCAGCGATGTCAAAAAACAACGAGTAACGAGTTTGCATTGATTTTGTATCGAATTTTCACAAAATTCCTGTAGACGAGACCAGTCCTGGGCACAAGGTGCCTCGGAAATCATCGCCATCATGACTTTATCACCCAGACCTTTACGTCCACTGCTGGACATGGGCCTCTCTCATTTTTGTCGATTGTGCTCTATCTTGAGCATTTTTCATCCAATTTCTTGACATTTTTTTGCGATCGTCAGTCCAACGAGTAGGGGGTCTTCCTCTAATTCTTTTGTCTAACCTCGGCCTCAACTAAAGCAATCTCTTCGTTCACCTTTCATCACTGATTCGGGCGACACGTGTCCGGCCCAGTTCCATTTCAGTGTGGCAATTCGGGAAATTTCATCGGTAACTCCTGTTCTTCATAGGTCATCACAGTCAACACACATGGGTCAAATGTTTTACGTTTTAAAGAAATTGGTAGATCGCTTTTAAAGATGTCTTTGAGTTTTCCATAGGCTGCTAATGCTAGGTTTATTCTTCTTCGTAGTTCGCATCTTTGGTTCTCCCTTGTGATCTTTATTTCGTGTCCGAGGTATATGTATTTTTCCACCAGCTTTACTTCGTTGTCTCCAATATTCATATTTCCGCTAGGTACTAGGTTTGTTACGAATTTTGTTTTCAAGATGTTTATTTTAAGACCCACACAAGAACTAAAGTTCATCTAACATTGTACATATCTTCTTGAGGTTATTCTTCTTCTTCAGTGCCTTATCCGGTCCGGATGTTGGCGATCATCAAGGCTATCATGGTTTTGTTGACTGCTCTGCGAAACAGCTCCGCTGAGGTCATCCCAAACCATTGTCGGAGATTTTTCAACCACGAGATACGACGGCGTCCCGGTCCTCTTCTGCCAAATACTTCTGCATAACAAGTTGAAGAATTCGATATTTTTCTTCGTTCCGCATCACGTGGCCGAGGTACTCAAGCTTACGTTGTTCTTGAGGTTATCCGAAAACAAAACTATGTCGTCTGGCGAATTTCAAATTTGATAATCTTCTACTGTCAATGTTCAGGCCTTTCTCTTCCCAGTTAAGTTTTTTACAAGCATATTCTAGTACTACGGTAAACAATTTAGGCGATAAGGTATTACCCTGTCGAACTCCTCTGACGATTGTGGATATGATCCGTGTTTTTATGTAGTTTCACCGACATAGTCAGAGGCCAGAGGGAAGAAGGTCTGTAGGGCAGCCTAGAAAAAGGTGGAAAGATGCAGTCAAAGAAGATCTAGAGAAAGGGAGTGCGACAATCGGAATTACTGGCACAGGAGCGACAAACATGGAAGGCAATAGTAAACGCGGCAAAGACTCACGAAGAGTTGTAACGCCACTGATGATGATGACATAGTTGCGTTCTTGTATGTATTGTAAATTAATCTTGTTTATCGGTAGTCAATGCAGCATGCTTGTAGTGCTTCCAGGATTTTGTCAAAGTCTACACAACTAGAATGAGTGGTCGATTGTATTCGATAGTGTTTTCTATTACCGTTTTAATGCTCTGTAGGTGATCATTTGTTCCAAATCCGGTACGAAATCCCGCTTGCTCTATTCGCTGGTAGAAATCAAGTTTTTTCTCATGACGATTCGTTACTATTCGTGTAAGGAGTTTGTATAAGTGACTAAGAAGACTTATAGGTCTGTAGTTTTCTAATTCATGGAGATCTCCTGTTTTGTACAATAGAATTTCCTGAGCATTGTGCCATTTGTCGGGTATATTACTGTCCAAAAGGCACATGTTAAATAGGTTTTTTATTTTCTTAATCGGAGGCAAGTGCCTCCGATTTTGATTGCATCAGTAACTACACAATCTTCGCCTGGAGATTTGTTATTCTTAGCTTTTCTTAGAACTAGTTTTATTTCGTCTATTGTGTTTCCCGGTAGTAGTTGTCATCCTTGGTTGACAATGCCCTTTTTCCTTGTTAATATTTCTGGTACTTGATCTTCTCTGCTATTTGCTTTGTGTCGGCTTGTGTACAGCAATTTGTAGAAGTCTATCTGTAGAAGAACTATTTTAAGGGTTTCCTTTCTGTTGGTTATAAGATGACCATTTCTATCTTTAATCTTTATTATCTGCCTTGCCACCGTTCTTAGTCTTTTTCTCAATACTTTCATACTTTTATTATTGTCAATGGCACGTTTGATTTGTTCTTGGTTGTATTTTCGAGTGTCTTGTCTAACAGCTTTGGATATTTCTTTATTTAATTTTTGTAGTGTGTCGGCTTTAGTTTCCGTCTCGTTTCTCATTTCTCTTCTTTTCTGCATTAGTTGTCTAGTATTTTGGCTAATCTTCTTTTCTTTGTAAGTTTGCACTTTGCACGTATCGAATTTACATAAAACTCCAGAACATGAGGCCCATCCTGGGTACCAGGTGCCTCGGAGATCATCGCCGTCATGATATTTGTGTTGAGTGATTCCAAAAACCACCGAGTAGTAATATTGAATGCGTTTCGGTCAAATATTTCCGATTTACAAATTTATTATTTTTCATAACTTCAAAATGCTCTTTGGAAAAGGCATACATTTCCTTTGTTCAATAATGCAATTTGCACTTTAACATCATCATTTTTGTTCAAAAAATTTTCTGACACTCTTACAAATTGAATGCAAAAAGTATCATTGAGATCCATCCAACTGCAAAATTTTTTTAGATTTTGGTCTTTTTACTGCTTCATTGCTTCGCCTAATTACCATTCTCTATTTGTTTTATATCTGTTTGAAAGTAATATTCGGCAATTTTCGTTTTTGCTGTACTGAATACTACCATTTTTAATTAATTTTTTTCAATCAATTTAGTTATAAATTTAACATCATTCAGTGTGATGACTGCGCTACCAAAAATCTGCATAAATATGAAAATTTACTATTTAATTTCATTATCTTTTCGATAGCTCTATATTTGAGGACCAGCATCAACTTCTTTTGGTCTTAATTATTGATATGGACATCAAAAACATGTGGCTTCAACACAACAGCGCTAAATTTCAGCAATTTGAAGGCATTTTCTGCTCACGAGGAGATAATCCGAGAATTTGATCTGACCACCTAGATCGTGCGATTTGACCCCGTTAGACTTTTCTTGTCGCAGTTGAAGTCCTATCCAAAATAAATTCAGACATTGTTTTATTTAAATTTGAAAATAGGAACCGTTTAATTAAACACCCTATAATATAAGAGGTATTTTATTAAAGATAAAAGGAAATATTCAGTTTATAAATTCTCGTCGAGTGTATTAGTGGTTAATATTTTTCTCAATATAATCTAAAGAGGGATGAAAAATAGAAAAGGGGGTTGGAAGTCTTAAAAGTGTAATGCACGAATTTCTGGCATTTTTGTATTTGTGTGTGTTCTGCAGAGACAAGCCATTTACTCTGCTTGGCACGTTTCTCCGTGGCCGCATCTCGTAGATAAAAATGTAATACGACTTGAGAGATGTGAAGATTGAGGGCCGTCACGTAAAACTCATAGGCGTTCGTACTAAGGGTGAGTCATTCCTCATACATATCTTATATTGTCATCGGAGTCCTTTTTCCCTTTTTTCCAAATTGTAGTGGGGGTCGTTAACTTTTTGTGGTCGTTTACCAGGTCGAGTGGAGACTTTCTAGGAGAATAAACGCAGATAAAACCTTTTTTGAAAGTTATTACTTTTGCACGAAGGATTTGAACTCCGTTTTTTAAGGTAACGGAAATACTTTAAGGATAATGGAAAAATGTAAAGGATATAACCTACTTCCGTCACGTAGATGAACTGGTTACAAATGTTATGGTTTATAAAAATTTACGCGAAAAATATGAAAGGGTAGGAATAAATTTTATAGGGAGTTATAAAATTTGATAGAATTCTACCGCAAATTACTATATTTAAATTCACTGTTTGGGTTGCATTTAAAAATTATGACTTTCTTAGGTCTTTCTCTTATTTAATAAACAAAACGTGGTCCAATCTGCTGCATACACTATTGAACATAAGCCTTGCTCAAATGCAGCAACCTATTTTGCTTTTAGCTGCTTGGAACCAGATTGTTCCATACTTAAAAGTGTAATATATGACCTAAAGATCTTTCCCTTACTTTTTGCCAATGATCAAGTAATTCCGTCCTCTGACCGTCTTCCGCATCACCCACGCCATTCATTCTTATTTGCATATGCATCTTTCCTTATCTGTCTTATTTGCATCGCTTCCGTGATCTCTACATTGTTCCAGGATCTTCTGGGAGTACCCTTAAGTCTTGTAACAAGCAGTCTTTACTTTCAAACTTTCTGAGAAAATCTTTCTATTAGCGTTCTTCTCATGTGCCCGTACTACAGTAGTTGTTTTTGAACTATTGTATCAGTTAGTGTTTTGCGTCTACTTCCATTATGCCCCTTATACGGTTATTCCTAATTAAGTCTTTTATAGTCTTCTTCTTCTTTCTCTTTATAAGCAATTCTGATTGTTCATTGGATATAAACATATATTTGGTGGTAAAGACGTAGTATCCTTTATAAAAATAGGAAGACTAAGATGGGCAGGACATCTGGCAAGATCACAGCAGAACAACCCTCCTAGAAGAATCCTTATGTCACAACCTGTGGGAAGTAGAAAAAGGGGTAGACCAAAACTCAGATGGAGGGATGGTGTAGATGAGGATGGTAGACAAGTGGGCGCAGCAGACTGGCAACAGTTGGCAATGGATAGAACTGACTGGCGTAATAGACTTGGGAAGGTCGAGGCTATTTTGTAGGGCTGTAGCACCAATGATGATGATGATGATGATTGTTCATTGGCGGATGAATACCTCTATGGAAGGTTGTCACTCCATCTTTTGCACGGTCGTCCGATACTTATTTTGCCGATTGGTAACTTATCTCTTGCTATTTTGACGACACGGGTCTCCTTCATTCTGCTTATGTGTTTATTCCACTCTTTTTTCTATTTTGTGTCCATTCATTTATACACTGTACGTTACATTTTCTTCTAATGTCTTCACTTCTCTTTCAATATCTCAGCGTATTTCCTGTAATTCTTCCCAGTACTCTTATCTCTGCTGTCCAGTAGCTTTTGCGTTGTGGCTGTGTCGGGTCTTGTTTCTGAGGCATATGCCATTATTGGTCTTACACTGGCTGTATAAATTCTTGATTTCATCTCAATGTTAATGTGTCTGTTTCGCCATATAGTGTTATTAAGGCATCCTGCCAGTCTATTTGCTTTCTGTACTTAATCTCTCACTTCTTTGTCCAGATCTCCATAGCTGGACAGTGTAATTCCCACGTGTTTTATTTCCATTACTTGTTCAATATTGATACCATCAATTTCTATTTTACATTTGATTGGTTCTTTGCTGATTACTATTGTTTTAGTTTTCTGAGAAGAGATTGTCATATTAAATTTTTTTGCTCTTATGTTAAATCTGTGGACCAGTCTTTGCAGATTATCTTCATCTTGGACTATCAATATTGCGTCGTCTGTGTAACAAAGTATTTTTATTTCTTTGTTTCCCATTCTGCAACCTGTTCCTTTGTTAACGCTTTTGATATTTTCATCCATGATTAAATTGAAGAGCATGAGGCTCAATGAATCCCCTTCTCTTATTTCGCTGCCTATTTCTGTAGGCTCTGTAAGTTTTCCATCTATTCTGACTTCCATTTTGCTATTTTGTTAGATGTTTTCGATAGTTTTTTATAGTCTTTAGGGGAACTTCTCTATTCTACAGAAGATGGATTACATCTTTGAGTCTTACTCTGTCAAACGCTTTCAGAAAGTCAATCAGACACAGAAATGCTGGTGAATTATACTCTAGTAATTTGATTTATAGCGAGTCTTTTATAGTATACTTACAAAACCTTCTTAAATACATCATTTCCAATGCTTTGATTCTTTCTTTTTGTCTTTTCTTTAGTGTCCACACTTCAGATGCGTATGTACTAATGCGCATCTTTGTGTTTTTGGATATAGTATCGTTCCTCAGTACTGAATATAATTGTCTAATCACCATTTTTTTCTCTGGTTATTTGTGTCGTTAATAAATGACATTTTCATTTCTTTGATCAAATATAATTGTGACATCTCAGTAGTTGTGTTTGTCTTAATTTTACTTTACTTTTGTTGCTTTTCTAAAGCTGCCTCACCGCATTCTCATATATCGGAGGTAAATTACTATCTTTCATAGCCTTCCATAATTTTTTAACTAAGACTATCATATCCTTTTTTTAATCTATAAATATTACATGAAATTCTCTTCCACAACTATTCATTTTTTTGCTAGCTGCTTAATACAGAAAACCATTTACAAACACGATCTGCCTGATCTAAAGCCATTTTGTTCTTTTGATTCAATTATTGAACGACCGATCATGACATAAGGCATAGAAGTGCGTGAAGATACCAACAAGACGAAACAGATGCTAAGGGTTGTCGAAATGAAAACCCTAAGAACAATAGTGGACAAAACAAGAAGAGACAGGGTGAGAAATACAAACGTAAGAGAGCAGTGCAAAATTCAAGATATTGTAAGATGGGAAAGGCAGCGTAAGAGGATGTGCTACAATCACGTAAGACAAATGGATGAGAATAGACTCCCAAAAATTGCCCTAGAAAACAACCCGCCCGGTTCAAGACCTCCCGGAAGACCATCTAAAAGATAGAGGGATAGTTGGCAATCTATCTCCCAAGAAATTAACCAAAGACAGCTTCAGAATTAAACAGATCGAAAAATCTCCAAGAAGTAGAAGAAGAAGAAGAAGATTCAATTATTATAACTGTTCTTCAATGCGCCTGTAATTGTTACAATCTCTTTTGTTCTATATATATTTATAAATTATAATATTGGTATGAGACTAATCTACTGCGAAAATTTAATGCAGACTTTTGAAGCTAGTAAATCGAACAAGCAATTAATAAATGCCGAGGGATTTGATATTCATATCTGCTGTGAACATGCATATTTAGGACCCAGCAATTTTCGATTATAATAAATTCAATATAATGTAAAATATTAATTGCACTTCCAAAAATAGATTTTAAGTGTTACATATATATATTTTTAGGGAAAGATTGATCGAATATATATATATATATATATATATATATATAATTTTTTATTTCCTGGATTTATCGGTCTGTTGTAAATAAAAATACAGTAAAACCTCGATATAACGGACTAGTTGGGGGGACGGGGTGTCCGTTAAAGCCGAAAGTCCGTTATATAAAAATATGTTTAAAATAAAACGAAAAAACTTTTTTTTAAATATGTACGTATTTAGATGTATATAAAAAATTCAAAATACAAACAAAATTCTATTTAATTGAATTCGGACATTCGTCGTGAAGTGACGTTGCTGTTGATATCGACGCGCTTGCTGTCAGTAATCCAGTTTTGAAAAAGAAACCAGGTTTCGTTTGCACTTTCGATGTTTGCTGTTTTTTTATGATCAACTCTCTAAAATTACGAAAATGCGTAGAACACAGTTGAAGTTCTTTATCTGAATAATCTGAATAATCAATAACTGTTATTAGATCGTCGAGATGCGATCTTACCTCTGATAACTTCATTTTTAGTAGTCTTGTTTTGTCACCTTCTTCGGTATCATCACTTCTATCCTCATTTTTTAGGTTCATAACTTCATCTGCTATTTCACTTTCAGTCATGGTGTTATACCTTCCTCAGCTATATATTCTCCGACATTATTATGTATTGTCCTACAGAAATCAGTAACTTCCAACCCTTCTTAATCTGTGTATGCATCTAGGCCATCAAACAAATCCTTCCAACCATGTTTCATTGTTTGCTCTTTCACCTCCTCCCATGCTGCAGCAAAATTAAAAATTGTTGACTTCAAATTGTAATTTGCAAGGTACGCTGCCCTCTTCTATCTTCTACATTATTTCCATCAATCAATACTACTATTACATCCTCTAAAAACTTTCTGCGATATATTCGTTTGGTTGCCAAAATTATTCCCTGATCCATTTGTTGAATAAGCAACGTTGTATGTTTTGACAAAAACATACAGCTAAAGTTGCTAGGTTTACGAGATTTGCCAACCATTACAGGAGTCAATCTATGCGATCCATCGGCGTTAGCACAAAGCCGAGTTCCTCTTCTTGCTGATTTTTCTTCCAGAATTGGATTTTTCACATTTGGAGGCTTGTGTGCTTTCAGGCAAAGTACACCATAACAAACCCGTTTCGTCGGTACATATTTTAAATCTGATATTCTAATAGCATTTCGTTACTTATAATGTTCTATTAATTTTTAACTAAAAGGTTCTATTTCTTCTTTTGGGACAGTTGAAGCTTTGCCGTAAATTCTTTTATTCATGATTCCGTGCTTTTTGCGAAAGCGCTAGAGCCATCCATCACTTGCTCTGAATGGTATGTCCCTATGATTTGCTAATTTAATTGCATCAGATTTCAATTCGACTACCCGGACTGGGACCCCTCTAGAAAGTTGTTGGCCGTACCATTTTAAGATTGCTTCTACCTGTGAAGTTTTACGAGCCAATTTCATTCGTTTTCTGAGATTGCTGTTCTCTCCTACATCACACATGAATGCAAATTTATTTATTTTGTTTTTGTTTTTTTTTTATGTCCGAAACAGTTTGCTTTTTTATGCCATATTAATCACATATATGAGACACAGACGTTTTAGACTCCAACTTTTGTATAATATCTAGTTTTTGATTGATTGTTAGATTGATTCTTTTCCGTTTGTCCATATTTAAAGGGTAGGATTGCGAAAATTTTCATTTACTTACTGGCGTACACTAAATGTGTTAGTTCAGCAACACCCATATAATCATAAAAACCTACGTGTTATTATATTAGGAAATCCCCTAATGATATGTGATAATCTCACTTTCTGTCTCTTGCCTAAAAAATGTGCAAATTTATATCTCATGTGTGTATTTTTTATGTTTCTCTAACAAATTTATTTTTCAGCAAAAAAATATATATATTTTACTATTAGAAATGACTCTTATGCTAGATTTTGCTGAAATTATTTGTAAAATACAGTGGTTTGGGACGGGTTAAGCATGTATAATATTAACAGTAGGTACGTTTTTATTTTATCTTATATATTTAACCGGATTTTTTGTCCGTTATATCCGAAGTCCGTTAAATAGAGGTCCGTTATATCGAGGTTTTACTATACTTAACTATTGTTTAAATTGTTTAAAGGTTTCGGCTATTTGCCATTTTCAATAAGCACTTTATTTTATAAACAATACATTATATAATTATATTTCATGTTTATACTTAAAAAAAAATAAATTGTAAAAACTGTAATTCAACATATAATAGGCAAACACTGCAATACCTGCATAGAAGAGTTGTTGCACACAAACATAGTGTACAGAGCAATGGATTAAACACAACAACCCTAGCAAAACATTCTCTAGAAAATAGCCATTCTTTTGATTTTGAAAATGTACAGATTTTGGAAAACGGTACAAAAGATGCATATTGGAGATAATTCACATAAAAAAAGATCCAAATTCTATTAATAATAAGACTGGCATAAAAGATCTTTCCAATATGTGTATATCATAATTTAATAAGTTGAGTTGTTTTTAAATGCACCATTGCAGATATTTAAGATACGACCCTGTACCACTTCTGTTTTAAGATACCTGCCAGATGTCATCTGTCAGCGTCAGATACCAATTTTTAAATCTATGTTAAACTTTTGTTAACATGAAATATACATATATCTACATAAAAAGAAAAAGAAGAAAAATAAACAACAACGTAGCGTTTTGCTGGTTTCTAGTCTGTTGGAGATAGAAACAAATGACAAAACTATCGAGGCATCACAGTGATCAATACACTAAGTAAAGCATATGTAAAAATCTTAAAATCCAAGAGAAGAAAGCCAGAAGAGCACAAGTTATTAGAGAAGTAAAGCTAGCAGAAGATTCAGAGCGATAAAAGGTCTTAAACAAAGTCGCAGCTTATCTATCACCAACACTGTTTAAAATATTCTTAGAATAATGGAAGAAATCTGGCTCTCGCACTTAATAACTATACCCTGTATAGAGTTAGTTTTCCAGAGGACCAGATAATAAAATGAAAGCTTATAGAATACGAATAACGTAATTGGACTCATTCACAGTTTATTTACCTTCCAGTCAATTACTTTACATAATTTAACTAAGTTTGCCAAATACAGTCTGACATTACAGTCATTCCTACAACCGAATTATTGTAGTATCTCTTATTGTAGGTATTAATTCGCCCGTTAAGAGCATTTCAAATGTTGTGGTTCGGTGCATCCTTAGGGCAATTTCGGCGGTAGCCGGCCAAAGAAAAGATCAAAGTGTAAACCACCACAATCAACTAATTGGAGACCTACAAAACAGCCACTAACTAACAGAGGACTTAAAAAAACATCACTCGCAAGACCTAATTGAGTGAGCGATGTAATTTCATCAATAAATGGAGCCCTTTGCGAATCTCGTTCTACCCTTAAGTGATAAACATATTTTGTTGAATATACATATCTAATAGACAAGGTTATAAAGGAAAATCGTTGAATTATTTCATACAAACTATTAAGATAAGTTAAGTTTGGTTTTTATAATAGTAAACTATTTTAAAAATTTAATCTGGCTGATATAGAAACGCAGGGGAAAACTGATTGTGAGGATCAATACTAGAAATTGGTTCTTCAGTAACTATATCGAATATTTTACAGCTAAAACGTCTTTTAAATGTGACTTCATTACGTCGCCTATAAATTTCTTCTTCTTCTTCCTTATTGTATGTAGGCTTTAAAGCCTGTTTCTTCTCCAATATTAGCCTCGTAAATTGTTTAAATTATCGCACCATTTTTCTTGGTCTGCCAATACTTGTTCGTCCATTTACTTGTCACTTGATATTCGTACTATCCTATCCTCTTCCATTTTACTAATGTGTTGGTTCCACTCCTGTTTCCGTTTTGTCACCCATCTATATATGTCTTCTATAATGCATGCTCTTCCCATGTTTTCGCTTCTCTCTCTATTCAACAGACTTTTCTCAGATATTCGTCGGAGTATTTTCATCTCAGTTGTTTCTAGTAGTCGTCTCGTTTTAGATGTGTCAGGTTTTTTTCCGCTGTGTATGTTAATATAGGTCTAATTGCTGCTTTATAGATTCTTGTTTTTGTGTCTTATCTTAGGTGATTGTTCTTCTAGATTGTGTCATTAAGAGATCCCGCTGCTTTACTTGCTTTTGAGCTTTGTTGTCGTACTTGTTCTTCAACATCTCCGTAACTAGTTATATCTATTCCCAGATATCTAAACCTTGCTACCTGCTTTATTATTTTCCCACCAATTTCGATTTTACATCTTAAGGGGTATTTAGATGTTGTCATCCATTTGGTTTTTTCCGCTGATATTATCATATTGTATTTCTTGGCTGTTGTATTGAAGATGTGTGTTAGTCTTTGAAACTCGTCTTCTGTCTCGGCGATTATTGCGGCGTCGTCTGCATAACATATTTGGATTTCTTTGTTCCTTATTCTGTAACCAAGACCTTTACCTACTGCTCGTATTATTTCGTCAATTATTCTCCACTCTGTCTGACTCCACTTTGTACTGGTATACACTGTGTTAGTGTTCCATGTTTCTTTGCCTTTATTATGGAAGTAGATTTTTCGATGGTTTGTATAATATTGATTGGTATGTTTCTTTTCTACAGCAGGTGTGAGACGTGTTCGACTTGGATGCGATCGAAAGCCTCTGTCAGGTCTATAAAACATAGATATGCTGGTTTATTGTACTCGATCACCTTTTCTGTGATTTGTCTTAGTACAAATACGGCGTCTACGCAGGATCTTCCGGATCTGAATCCTTGTTGTTCAGCTGATAAAGATGTTAGTTTATTGATTTTGTTCATTAGGACTTTTGTGGTAAGCTTAAGTGCGGTGTTCAGTAGATTTATACCTCTAAAATTGTTGGGGTCTTCTTTATCTCATTTCTTGAACATTGGTATCAATATGCTGTTTCTCCATGCGTCTGGTATCTTGCAGTACAATAGTAGTTTTTGGATAAGTTTTGTCATCTGTAGGGTTACTCTTTCTCCTCCATGTTTTAGAAGCTCGTTGGTTATTCCATCTGGTCTATCTCTCTCTATTTCGTGTCTTAATTCAGGTACGCTATTGTGTTGATTATTATTTTTCTTTCCTTTAAATAGTTCCTTCAGGTTGTAGCATTGCGTACTACAATGATATATTCAAGGCCAGAATCGCTCGTTGTCGAAGAGTGTTGGGCGGGGTTTTTTTAAACATATAGAAACTATATGTTTCATTTATTAGAAATATATCAGCATAATAGCCTCTTCAATAAGGGTCTAAAAATAAATATCTATCAGAAATATGGACAAGAAAAGGTTTTCTTAGCTCACCTCTAAATGAGACCGACTTCGGAAACACGTCTTAACAGTTGGACGTTCTTAAGAGAAAAGAGGGAGACGCTATTCTTGCGCTCTCTGAATCTGGGCGTGAGTGACAAGTTGATGAATGTGCTTATCTACCGGATATATTTGGGAATTACAGAAGAATCCTTGAGTCGGCTACAGGTACTTGGCAGATAGATGGGGTTAGTAGTTTTATTTAAAAAAAAATAATCGAAATTTATAATGATTTTCTTTTAAATCTTTTGAAACGGTTACAAAGTATCTTTTCCCCTTCGTTTGCTGGTATGTTATTGTATTCCTTCAATTCTGCCATTTCTTTCCGTTGGTTTATTATGAATCTCCATATTTGTTTTATGTACCATAAAAGTCCAGATTTACCGAGATTTACCTCGATAAGTGAATCGAAGATGTCTAAGTAAGGGCGTCAAACATTCTGCCAGGAATGAAAGGTCTCTATAATGATGATATGTAGAGCAATAAAATAAAAAACTCAATTAGAGTGGCCTGAAAGCATTGAATGAATTACCAAACATATAAAGTCCACAATCTACTCTAATTATGCCCGCTAATTTAAAATCTCGATAGTTAATTCATTTTAAAGCTGTTGCGGACAAAAATTTGTCTACTACAACAGCATTCATCCCTTATTTCCAATCATTTTCTATTACCACACTCTGTATATTTTCAATCTAAACTCTTCTTCCGTACGACGTTCCCGTAGATGTTCATTTGGCTTGGAAGGCATTAAGCTCACTAGAGTGCGTCCTCCGAACAATACAGCAACCCCAAAAAATGGGGGGCGCTCGAGTTGGGTCTTTAACGCGTGGTTTGCATCTGTATGTTTTATAAGATAAGCTCATCTATTAACAGACGAGGCACTTGACACTTTTCCCTGCAAACATCGTTTTTTGTCGACTGTTTACCGTAATAGGCGGGATAGAGTAGTGTAATTGGGTAGGTTAAAGTATCAGATAGTTAAATATAAGCAGAAATATGCTTGATTTGCATTTATTAAGAAAAAAGTTGAATAAAACACGTAATACTACACCATTACTGCAATAAAAAGTATATTCTGTAATGAAGTAATAAAGAACGCCAGATATACGAGTATGATAATATTAATGAATCATTAGAAGTAATAAACAATGTTTTGGTCAAGGTAGATTGTAACAGGAAGGCGCTAGGGGCGGTTTTCTCCCGTCCTCCCACTAACTCACATAATGTAAATCTCCTAAAATTTATTTTGAATGAATTTCCATTTATTTAAAAAGTTAATAAAAGTTTATTCTTTATCTCTTGTCCAGTTAGCGCTTCGTTTTCATTTACGCAATGCTCGAACGTACTACTGACCTAGTCCATGACGCTCCAAAACCTAGACATTTACCCGTTGCAATGGACAATTTTTCCAGCGGCTATTCACTGCTGTAAGTTAGAAAATTATCGGGCGGTAGATGATTTTAGCCAGCTGGTGCTGGTCTCAGCTTGCGTAAAGGAGGAGCTCCCAAAACCCCGACACTGCGCATCCTAATGGCTGATAATGGAGTTCCTGTAAATATGTAGGACAGGTACGAATAAGGCTTAGCCAAATCAGTACCCGCGGAACAACTGAGGACATGACACAGGTCAGCAGCTTTGTCATTAGTGGCCCGTATCTGAGGAATACAATTCCTGAAAAGTGCGGTACCACAAAGTCGTAGGCTGCAATCAAGTTGATTTAACCGGCTATGATACTGCAAACACTCACCTACCCGTCTGGTAGTCGTGGTTTAATGCCAATATACCCCTTAAAACCACGACTTCAGATTTTTAAACAAATATAGATTTACCCCAGGTGAGTAGGATGCGTCCCAAATTTCACACTGATTTATCAGTTTGTCCCAAGGGTTCTGGGGGGGAAAGCTGACTATACGGAAACCCAAAATCCCCATAACTCGTTACGTTAGTACAATGCCAGAAAGTCTACTATCCGAGGAGAGATGCACAGAAATGGAAACTGAAATGAATAAAATTAAATGGGATGTAATAGGTATCAGTGAAGTTAGAAAGAGAGATGAAACTTTAAAAACACTGAAATCAGGGCATATATTCTATCAGATTGGCCCTGAAACTACATCAGTTGGAGGCATTGATTTCTTTGTCCATAAAAACCACGCGAACAAGATAATAAATATCCAAAGTTCATCATCTAGGATGGCATATCTTATTCTGAAGTTGAACAGTAGATATCAACTTAAAATTATCCAAGTTTACGCTCCAACAACAGACTATATAGACGAAGAAATCGAAATATTTGATGACGATATATCTACTGCGCTTAATGACTCTCGTTCTCAATATACAATTTTATATGGCAATTTCAACATAAAAATAGGTGTAGCAGAAGCGTCTTTCAGAAGCAGAGCCAAAAAAATCCTTGGGAAAATTCGGTTCTCCAGGAAGAAATGAAAGAGGACAAACGCTACTAGGATTCCTACTCCAGAATAATTTATTCAACATGAACAGCATCTTTTAGAAAAAGATGTACAGAAGATGGACCTAGGAATGTCCAAAGGGTAGAACGAGGAATGAAATCGACTACATCATAAGTGACAAAAAACAAATAATTAAAGATGTAACAGTACTCAACAAGTTCACAACAAGCAATGACCAAAGAATGATACGACCGAAAGTCCAAATCAACCCAAATTGAGAAAGAAACATAATGATTAAAAATAAATCTCATGGTATCTGGATACCCCCATTAGATATCAACCAATATCAGGCACATATCAATAATAAGCTACCACTGCATGAAACCTCCGAGAAGGTTCGAGAACGATCTTAACGACTTGAATAATTGCACCATAAACGCCTCATCAAACGCATCATACAAGAAACTCACCGAGTGGACTGTCCTAAAAGAAAATCAGATAGTAAAATAAGTCCATGCCAAACATGCCAAATCCAAAGACGAATTATTACGAGGTGAGCGTACTTTAGGTGGGCAGCCTTTGGAAAACTGCGAGACACACTTAGGGCCAACATACCAATTAGCCTAAAAAGAAAAGGATTTGACCAATGCGTATTACCGGTCATGATCTATCTATCTATCTATCTATCTATCTATACAGCCCTTGCTGTCCAATCTTGGACATAGGCCTCCTCTTCCTTCTTCCACGTCTCTCTATTGTAGGCAGTTTGTATCCACTTCGGGCCTGCGTGTTTCTTCTGTCATCTGACCATCTTATTTGTGGCCTTCCTCTTTTTCGTTTGTAACTATATGGTCTCCAGTGTATATTCATCTTATTCCATATGTCGTCTTTCTGTCTTATGGTATGTCCAGCGAACTTCCACTTAAGTCATGACTGGTCATGACCTATGGGGCGGAAACTATGACTCTAACCAAGACTACGGCTTCGAAATTGAGAGTGGCACGGAGACGAATGGAACGGTCAATGCTGGGAGGCCTATGTCCAGCAGTGGACGTGATAAATGAAGGCTGCATGATTATTGGGCGTATTTCTATTATACTGCCGTATTTCTATCAACAATCGTACAATAGTGCCCCACCGTTAATTTTTCTAACGAGCCGCCACTATTTCATAATCTCTCTATTTAAGTGTTGAGTTATATTCCAGGTGTTCCAGTTCCAAGTAGCTGTCTTTAATCAGAAAGTAGCTAAATCAAAAATCTCTTTAAAATATGCAGAAATTGGAACATTTAAATTTTCCTGTAAAACTATTAGTTTTCTTGAAAATTTTACTTATCAATATTAATGTAGAACTCCCAGTGTCATGTTTTGTGATAAGTCCGTATTTGTAAAACAAAAATATATTCACTGTCAATGTCACGCTACGTAATAATTTGTCATTGAATTTATTTTTGAATTGGTACTTTACTTTTATATAGTATTATGTGAATCGATTAACCGTTTTTTTTTAAATTTTATCGCACGAGGTCTGATTTTATTTTATGAATTATAAAAGTTAATAAAAAAATGTGCTCCAGGTGAGGCTCGAACTCACAACCCCGGCATCGCTCACGACTACTGTCTTATAAGTACCGTGCGCTAACCAATTGCGCCACTGGAGCGCTGGAACCAGTGGCGCGTTTCGTTTTATCAGTTCGTGATATGGTTCCAAAGCCATTTTATTTAATTAGTCATGCTGTAAAGATATTTGTGGAAATAATATTTAATGGGATTCAATACATAGATCTTTATCCTGCGCTGAACTTTAGAAAAGAGTTGGAAATAAAAGAAAGATGTACATAATTTTTTTATAGATTTTAAATAAGTGTATGACTCTGTTAACAGGGATACACTGTGGAAGGTAATGATGGAAATGAGAGTTACTAGAAAGCTGGTAGGATTAGTTCAGATGTGTGTGCAGGAGTTCACGTATCAGCATCGGCAGCAATACATCAGACGAGTTCCAAATCAAAATAGGTCCAACATACGATCGAATGTTTTTTTTTGAAAACCGCAAAAAAATACGATTTTTTTCGGTGGATTTATATAATATATAAATATCCACAGATATATTATGTATATACTATTCAGAATATTATTAAAAATATTTTTGCTTTAATTTTTTGTCTAAATGAGTAATTGAGGTTTAAGTTAATAAATATACTTCAGGAAGAACTACCCCTCTCATCTTCCCATTAAAACTAGCTTTAAATTTTCCGCTAAAATAAAATATTTAATAAAATAACGGAGCCGGGAGACGGGACTTGAAAGTGCGATGTACAAATTTCAGGAATTTTTGTTTTTTCTAACGAGACAAGAGAGTCAAGCAAACCAAAAGTCGTTAGTTCTGCTAGGCACGTTTGAAAGAGGTCGGTCGCCATTCTGAATACTACAATTGCATCGCGTTCTTTTTTTCGAACCAATTTAAATGCCGGGTATACATTAGGGATAAAAATGCTTTCAATTAATTTTCAGTTAACCGTTTTTGAATTTAACGTTTTGGAATACTGTGGGGAACCGAGGAACGATAATAAGGAATGCAGTAAATAAGTTTATGTAATTGACAATACCTTTTTTATTCTTTTCCTTAATGTATATATTTTAAAATTGTTTTCTTCTTCTCTTTCCTTTATCTTCTTCTAATTATCTTTAGAGTAATTTTTAAAACCAGAATTAATATCAAAATAGCTAACAAAATTCCAAAACCAAGTCAAAATTTTTATGAAATTTCTACATCAACCACATTTTCCAAAATAGGGATAAAAATAAAGCGACTACAATCTGAATAATCTAATTCCTCTGTCTCGTATATAAATATGTAACAACCAATATTTTATATAATTTCTATAAAAAATACAAAAGTCACAACAACAATACACCATGGTTCAAAAGCAGTTGGTACAAAGAACAGAAAATGAACAGTTGAATAGTGGAAACTGATTACAAAAAGGATAGAAAGCGACTTCTCTCTCTCTTGTCGTTCCCTCATTGCTGAGGATCGTGATTTCCTATAATGCGGGCTGTCAATTCTCTCCATCTCTTGCGATTTTGGGCTGCTCTCATGGACTCGGAAAACGTCTCTCCAGTGGCTTTCTGTACTTGATCTGACCATCGGATAGGTGAGCGTCCTCTGCCTCTACGTCCTTCTACGTTTCCGCATACAATTAGTCTTTCTAAGTTGTCATTGTCTCTTCTCGCAATGTGGCCAAAAAACTTTAAAACATTTGCAAGACACTGAGAGGAGAGTCTGGTCTGAATGTTTAGCTCTTCGAGAATCGACTGATTGGATCTGTGCTCCGTCCACGAGACCGTCCATGTTTCGGCACCGTAACTGAAGATTGAAAAAATGAGTGTCCGTACCAGTCTCATTTTGAGTTTTTTGGATAAAGAGCGGTCCTTCCATATTTTTGACAGTCGACTCATCGCGTTCTTGACCATCCCTATTCTTCTGCGAATTTCCGTATGGGAGGAGGCTGCATTGCTTAAGGAAGATCCTAGATAGGTGAACTCGTCTACTTTCTCGAATTGATTTAGGGCGCCTGTTGTTTGGAGGATATTCGCGTGGTCCACAATCATGATTTTTGTTTTCTGATTATTAATCTTGAGCCCACACTTGTTGCTTTCGGTTTCTACTCTCTTTATCAGTCTCGACATCTCCTCTTCAGATGTTGCTATCAGTGTTGTATCGTCTGCGAATCTTAAGTTTGAGATCTTTTTTCCTGCAATGGAGATGCCGCCTCTCCATCCATCAAGTGCGTTCCTCATTATGTATTCTCCATATAAATTGAACAGGCCTGGAGATAGTATGCACCCTTGTCGTACACTTCTGCTGGTTTTGAAGGTATCAGATTGCTGGTTTTCAATTCTTATTTTAACTGAGTTATCTTCGTATAAGTTTTTAATTAATATTGCCAAATGATCTGGAACTCCCATCTCATGAAGAACTGTCCAGAGAACTTCCCACTTCACACAATCAAATGCCTTTTGGTAGTCTAGAAAACAGATTATTATTGGAATTTTAAATTCGCGGGCCTTTTCTATGAGCTGCCGCATATTAGGGATTTGCTCTCTCGTACCCTTCCCTTTGACAAAGCCTGCTTGTTCTTAGGGAATCGACTTCTACGGTACAGAAAAACAAATATGGAGATTCATAAGAAACCAATGGAAAGAAATGGCAGAATTGAAGGAATACTATAACATACCAGCAAACGAATGGGAAAGATACCTGAAGGAACTGTTTAAAGGAAAGGAAAATAATATTCAACACAATAACGTACCTGAATTTAGACACGAAATAGACATCAGTTTTTAGGAAGTAGAGATAGCCATGAATTCACTCAAAAATAGAAAGTCACCAGAACCAGAAAACAGCATAATGGTACCAATGTTCAAGAAAGGAGATAAAGAAGACCCCAACACCGCACTTAAGCCTACCACAAAATCCTAACGAACAAAATCAATAAACTAACAACTTTATCAGATGAACAACAAGAATTCAGATGCGGAAGATCCTGCGTAGACGCCGTATTTGTACTAAGACAAATCACAGAAAAGGCCATCGAGTACAATAAACCAGCATATCTATGTTCTATAGATCTGACAAAGGCTTTCGATCGCATCCAAGTCGAACACGTCTTACACCTACTGTATAAAAGAAACATACCAATCAATATTATACAAGCCATCGAAAACATTTACTTCCATAATCGAATACAAGCAAAGATAAATGGAAAACTAACACAGTATATACAAGCACAAAACGGAGTCAGACATTGTGACTCGTTAAGCCCACTGTTGTTTAATATAATAATGGACGAAATAATACAAGCAGTACGTAAAGGTCATGGTTACATAATGTAGAATAAAGAAATCCAAATATTATGTTATGCAGACGACTCCACATTAATCGCCGAGACAGAAGACGAGCTCCAAAGATTAATACACATCTTCAATGCAACAGCCAAGAAATACAATATGATAATATTACAGAAAAAACCAAATGTATGACAATATCTAAATACCCACTACGATGTAAAATCGAAATTGATGGGAAAATAATAAAGCATGAAGCAAGGTTTAGATATCTGGGAATAGATATAACTAGTTACGGAGATGTTGAAGAAGAAGTGCGACAACAAAGCTTCAAAGGAACTAAAGCGGCGGGATCTCTTAATGACACAATCTGGAAAAATAAACACCTAAGACAAGATACAAAAACAAGAATCTATAAAGCAGCAATTAGACCTATATTAGCAAACACGACGGAGACAAGACCTGACACATCTAAAACGAGACAACTACTAGAAACTACAAATATGAAAATACTCCGACGAATATCAGGGAAAAGTCTATTGGATAGGGAGAGAAGCGAAAACATAAGAAGAGCATGCAATATAAAAGACATAAATGGATGGACGACAAAACGGAAACAGGAGTGCAAGGAACACATTAGTAGAATGGCAGAGGATAGGATAGTACGAATGGCACGAGATAAGTCACCAATGGACGAAGAAGTATTGGCAGACCAATAAAAAGATGATGCTATAATTTAAACAATTTAGGAGGCTAATATTGAAAAAGAAACAAGCTTTAAAGACTGCATACAAGAAGGAAGAAGAAGAAGAAGAATACAGTACCAATCTTGCCGATATTAATTTTCCTAGAACTTAGTAGGTAAAATCAGTTTAACCATGGTAGCGAACTAGTAAACTGTCTTCGGAGCAAATTAGTATATAATTAAAAGGGTTTTTTGACCTCTGTGCTCCGTTCTTTTTCATATATGTTTCTTTTGGGATTATTCATTCATCTTTTCATTGTACTTATGCTCCTTAACCCAGACATGTTTGCATAACTAAGATTTGTCGAAGTCTCTGTTCTTGATGTATGCTTGTTTATCCTGACATTTATATAAATGTACGATCTTCTGTGATTGTGATCTTCTGACGGACTTCCGCAGCACAAATGAAAATTTTTTAACATTGCTTTAAATATGTCTTTGTTCTCCATGCATTTATATTCTTTTGATAAAGTTCCTCGACGTTGCCGAGTTTTTTTATTACCATATGATGTTCTACAGATAGACAGCGTTACTGACTGTATCGATGCTTTTTTCATCGATATTTAATGGACTGTATTGAGTTAGTTTTAGGTGTTTATACAATAAATTACTATTTCTGACTGAATTGTAACTAATTGAGATGCAGTGTGTACACATAACAATAAAAATAGTGTACTGTGCAATGCCTTTATTTGGATGATATTCACACAGTGATATCTAGAATTTTAGATCCATGTTGACGAGAAATAATTTTTTTTTATTTAGTAAAAACATATAATCCACATCAACCACGCAGGGTTATTAGTGGAGTAACGTACACAAGAGTTCATTTTATTTGGTTAAATAGATGTATATAACCCATTGACGGTGAAGCATATTCTGATTGACTGCCAGTACCACGAAGAAACAAGAAGAAAATATGGAATCTCAGATGACATCAAAACCACTTTAACCATAAACACTGACCATGTAATAAATTATTTAAAAGATTTACGTTTATATACATCTATTTAATGTAAATAAAATAAACTCTTGTGTACGTTACTCCACTAATAACCCTGCGTGGTTGATGTGGATTATATGTTTTTTCTAAATCTCATATAGTTTATTTCGTGAATCTTTCCAGTAGTCTTGCCATATGTTCATACTTCTTCTTCTTTGTGTGCCGTGCTTCTATTCAAGCGTTGGCTATCGTCATATTGACAAGCTGATGAAATGATTCTCGGTCGGCAGCTAGATGAAACAGTTCCTCGACCGTTCGACCTGTCCATTGTCTAATGTTACGCAGCCAGGACAGTTGTTTTCTTCCGACCCAACGTTTTCCTTCGATTTTGCCCTGAATGATTAACCGGAGCAAGCGATATTTAGGTCCTCTCATTATATGACCAAAGTATTGGACCTTTCTCATTTTGATGATGTTGATCAATTCTCGCTCTTTGTGCACGGTCTCTAGCACGCGTTCGTTAGATATGTGTGCTGTCCACGGGATTCTGAGCATGCGACGGTAACACCACAACTCAAACGCTTCTAATTTGTTAAGATTTTTTATTTTTGTTGTCCAGGTTCATACAGTGGTCTTTAATTAGGTTTTTGAGATCGGAATATGGGTAATTTATTGATTTGGTTGTGTATTGTGAGTTTATTCGACTTGTGTTTGCTAGGTTATACACTTTCTCATTTCCAACTATTCCTACATGCGGCGGTACCCAGATAAATGCTACTTCTTTTCGAGTTGATTGAATTACATTTATCTCATTTTTTATAGCCCGTAATATTGGATTTGTAGGGTATATTTGTTTTACACCTAATAGAGCATTTAATGAGTCAGTGATGATGACACATTTATTCTCACTACGCGTTTTGAAGAAAATTAAGGCTTCTAAAATGGCTGTGGTCTCGCCTGTGAGGATGCAGCAGTTTGTAGGTATGGATATAGTGTGAGTAGTGTATTTACAGTAAATAATTAGTACAGTAAATAATTTTTGTTGCCACAGAATAGTAGCTCTAATGACATGCGCTCTTTGGCTCACAGTAGCGTCCCCTTTTTAATTACAACTTTTAAAAAATTTTATTTTATTTTACATGATTCTTTGATACTCAAATATAGTAGATCTTTTTAAAATTGATTTCAAGATTGAACATTTTACTTTACGATGATATTTTATAGTCGGAAAATGATATACCGTACTATCCGTCTTCTATGACAAACAAAACCTGCACATACACGCGAATGGATTAGGGTACCAAACCAAAATTTAAACCATTTTGCACGGAAATATATTCCAACGCAAAACTGTCAAGTGCAAACTATCAGACATCCTAGAAACACAAAATTTATGTGCCGAGAGTTACACTTTTAAACTGCAAAGCATTTGTGCACGTATTTCTCTTTCAGAATTCATAGTTTTTCTTTTTCTTTGCGATTTTTACTGTGTTTAGGTAATATTATTACAAAATCAATAGCTGAATATCCAGCTAAATGCAAGTTGGATAAAGTTGAAATATTATAATACTCGTTTCTGGGAAATGTCCTGGATCGAGAAAATTCCGTGGAAATTCTCGCAAATAATTATTAAAGAGAAATGAAACAGATTTCCTCGATTCTAACGTACAAAAACGAAAATTCCAAAGGTAATGAATGAAACTAGTTTTAAATTTAAAAAATGTTAAAAATTACAAGAGATGAGCAAATTTTCATTCGTTCATATTATTTAATACACGGTCTTTTAATATATATATATATATATATATATATATATATATATATATATATATATATATATATATATTCAGGGATTCTACAGTATTCACTGCCTTTCCTCGCTCAACCGTTTTCATCTCTCTCTGTTGTTCCATTCTCCATCGTTTAGGCCTCTCTTGCTCATGGCGTCGTCTACTTCGTTCCTCCATAATTTTCGGGGTCGTCCTCTTTTCCTCCTTCCTGTGGTTATTCGGTAAGTTCGGTTATTCTCTTTATCCATCTGCTGTCGCTAGTTCTTCTTACATGTCCATACCGCTTTAGTCTTTTTTGTTCTATATATGTTAATATGTCTGTTTCTATTGATGTTCTTTGCTTTATTTCGTCATTACTTCTCCTATCCATTCTTGTTACTCTGCAGCATCTTCGCAGGCATTCCATCTCTGTTGCTACTATCTTACTGCTGTTTTTCTTGTTTATGGTCCAACTTACAGCCCCATATGTCATAATACTTCGCACTAATGTTTTATAAATCTGTGTTTTTGTCTTCATATTTAGGTGTCTATCCCACCAAACTGAGTTAAGTTGTCGGATTGCTGTTCTTGTTTGTCCTAATCTTTGTGTAATTTCTTCCTCTGTTGTTGCCTTTTTCGTGATTATAAACCCCAAGTATTTGAATTTATCCTTTCCTTTGATTGTTACGTTGTCATCAATCTGTAGATCTTCTATGTCTTCTTCACTTGTAGATAGGTACTCTGTTTTCGCGAGGTTAACATCTAGGCCAGCCTTGGTTTATTCTTCTTGTAGTTTCTTCATCATGTAGCTGAGGTCGTCTTGGTCTTGTGCAATCACTACTTGATCGTCTGCAAAGCTTAACGTATATACGTATTCGTTCCGTACCGGTACTCCCATGCCTTCACATTTTCTTTTCCATGTAGTCAAGGCTTTCTCTAAGTATATTTTGAATAGGGTTGGAGATGTGGAACAACCCTGCAGAAGCCCTTTTGTTGTGGTGAAGTCTCTTATGATTCTTGTTCCCATTTTAATGGACACTTTATTTTCTTTATACAGAGCTTTTGTAGCTTCTATGAGTTCCGTCTGTATTTCTAATTTGTACATTGCCCCCGATAGTTCTGACCTTGGTAGAGAGTCATACGCCTTTCTCAGGTCCACAAATGCCAAATGTATTTCTCTATTTTTTGCTTTTTTCTTTTCCAACAGTTGTTCCAGTGTGTATATGTGGTCTATGCATGATCTTTCTACCGTGAAGCCTGCCTGATCCTCCCCGATTTTGCCTTTTATCGCTTGCTCTATCTTTTCTCGCAGTATCTTCCCATATAATCTTCCTATTGATGATATTACGCTTATTCCTCTGTTGTTTTCGCATCGTTTTCTATCTCCTTTCTTAAATATAGATGTCACATATGCTTCCGTCCATTCCTTTGGGAGCTCTTCTCCATTTATGGCTTTCTGAAATCTTTTAATTTTTTTTTGGATAAATGGAACCCTTTTTAGTAGTCATTTTTATTGTGGTACTCCTGGTTTGTCTCAATCTCTCTCTTCAATCCAATCCTGACCCCCCGGAAGGAGTGTAGTGATTGACGTGATGTCGTGTATTGTCCTTCTCCAAAGATCTGCCCGTCTCCGGAAATTTCTTGTAACTCATGCATAGTGTCTTTTGCATATTCCTGTAATTTGATCAATCCATCTTGTTAGGGATCTTCCTCGCTATTTGGGTCTTCCAGCTTTCCTTGTATAATGAATCTTTCCATGTTTTCTGTGTTTGCTCTCAATCATGTCCAAAGTACTTTAATTGGAAAGTCTTTTAGCTCTCTTCAAAATTGAATTATTTGTTCTGCGGTCGTTCCAATCCAAGGAATTCTTAATATTCGTCTTCCAAGAACATTTCAGTGGCGTCTATCTTTCTTCTTTACGATTGTCTCAGGATTCAGGATTCACATCCGTAGGTCAGTATTGGGATTATTAAGCAGTTGATCAATCTCATCTGTCATCAACATAAAAGAACTTAAATTTATATTCACAGGACTTTTAAATTATATTTTAATGGAATAAGTGATATTGCTTTTTATTGCCACTATATACTTAATATTAAGCTTAATTGATGAAAGTTGAATTCTTATTTCAGATTCGGCATCAAGTCTGTTCCGGTATTTAGTTTTTGTCGACAAATAAGCTGATAACCCCGTTTCGCACATACATAATATACGTGGTTACAAATAATAAAAGCAACCACACTGCCTTTTGCGACAATTGAGGCTATTCATCTTTTATACTGCACCAGAATTCTGTTAATGGCATTAATTTAAATTTATTTTAATATGATTAATCAGATATCATTTCAATAAAAGTTTCGTATTCTCCCGTTGACATAGTGAAAGGTCGTGCATTAAAAATAAATGGGTTTTTTATCCACAATTCAGTTTGATATTTAATCCGCTGTTCTTTTGGAAAATACTTATCAAAAGCTTCACTCAATCCTTTCAGATGTTAAATAATTTCTTCAATAAATGCGTCTTACATTTCAACCCCATCTTCTTCTAAAAAGCCTTTTATTGTTGGGAAACAATCGAACTCGTTGGAGCGCATACATATTGTCCAAAAGTCAATTTTTTTCTTTAAAGCAAGAATTTTTTCGTGGGCAATAAATAAATTTACTTGTTTGCCCTGGAGGGTTAAATCAAGTTCATTTATTTTTGCAAAAATGTCGTTTAAATAGGTAATTTTAACTACCCAATTAGTATCGAATAATCGACATTTCAGTTAGAAATTGTGTTCTAAAAAAAAGCACGCACCTCGTCCCTTAACTCAAAAAAACGGGTTAGTATCTTTCCTCGAGATAACCATCTGACTTCAGTATGTAAAAGAAGAGATGTATGTACACTACCAATCTTCTCACAGAGTATTTTAAATAAACGATTATTTAACGGCCGAGATTTTATGAAGTTAATAATTTTTATGACCTCATTAATGGACAATCAAACAGAGCAAACAGGGAAAAGCACCAGGCCCAGACGACATATACATAGAAGTTCTAACAATGTTGAGTAAAGACAATATAGACGCCTTGGTAGATCTTTCTAATGACATTTATGGGTCCGGCCATATACCACAGGATTGGCTTCAATCAACCTGTATACCAATCCCAAAAAAGCCAAACGCTAATAGTTGCGACTAATTCCGGATGATCAGCTTATTGAGTCAGGTCCTAAAACTCTTCTTAAAGATAATTCACACAAGAATATACAACAGATGTGAAAGTTCGGTTCCAGACAAGGATTTGGCACAAGAGAAGTGCTGATTTATAGTTTAACTGTATTACTTCAGAAATGCAGAGATCAGCACAAAGATGTCTTCCTATGCTTTATAGATTACCAGAAATCATTCGATTGTGTTAATCATTCAGAATTAGTAAGATTGCCCCAGGAACGTTCGATAGATGAAAATGATCTTAAAATCATAAAGAATCTTTATATGAATCAAGTGGCATCTGTGAGAGTAGGACTGGAGTCTACATCATATTTCTCAATCGAAAAAGGTGTATGTATGTATGTATAGATGTAAAAAAATGATTGTGCTGATGGCGCTGTCCAATTCGCGACGTCAGACTATCGCATTTGCACCGAATGAGAATATCCAGAATAGTAAGTAGAATTTAGTTGTATCGTTAAATTTTTATTACTTTTTTATATTATATTCCTTAATTGTTATTAAAAAAGCATGTAGCTTTCGCGGAACCGATGAATTATCACCACGGAATACTGAGGTTCGGAACACAGTTTAAGAAATGCTGATTTAATATATTTCATTATTATTATTTATTCCATAAATCGTGGGAGCGTAGGAATGTTTGTATAAAATAGTTCCCCTTTTTGTATTATTATTAAATATTCATAATATGTCATTTTTTTTGTTGAATATAGGTAATAGGGAAGAAAAAATAATAAGATATAAAGACTAGTATAATAAAAACTGCGAAACACCACTAAGGGCACCAAAAAATTGCACCAGGAATGGATCAACCACTCCTCAGAACAAAACAAAGGAAAATAGAAAAGAACGGGAAACAAAATAATTTGAAAGAACAAAATTGAGTTATTAAATAAGAAGCTAGATGATATTGAAAAAGACAGAAAGAATTATAAAATATTTCTACAGAAACTTCAAGCAACAAAAAACAATTTACGTACTGTATTAGTACATTATGATCTTTGATCTATTTACCATACCTTAATGTTGACGAAATGTTTACGCCGCATTTCTTCTAGTATAAAATATAAGGCGTCTCTGGCATTCTGAGAATGACACTTTAATTATGACATAACTGTGTTAGGAAATGTAAAGTTTTATGAAGTATTAAAATAACTTATCACCATATATAATGTAGTAAAATCCTTTTGTCTGAAAAGGCATAAATTCGGGACGTAAAATCCGCATGGCAGACACAATACCACCATTTGCTCTCCATCCTTCTCTCGCCTACGCATTTCCGTCGAGCTTCAGCGAAAATATCCTCCGGCTACAAAATTGATTTTTACTGTTTCTCGGAAAAGTTCTCCTCGCGATAAATCACCGGAAAAAATCCCTAGGAAACTGTTTTAGAACAATTTCTAATCCTTTTCTTCCTTGAATAATTATTATTCGTAGTCACGTCCTTCCTTGCTGCTGAGACAGGTAATATATGGACTCTTTAGACTTCCCGGCTCTGTACTTCCTTAAAAAACTAAAGTGATATATCGCTTTCGGCTGGAGATAATACCCTCTTTAACCTTAGTTATTTAGGAATGGGTGTTTCTTTGCTTTGTAATTACTTTTTTATATATACAGCGTGTTTTACGGCAATCTTCACTAAAGAAACTTTTAAACTTCTTTTGACCAAGATCCAAGACTTTTTATTATAATTTAAGAAGAATAACCTGATTATATCTTCATAACATTAGCATTTATTGTGATCTTGTAAACTGTAAATTATTATGTACAGATAAGGAAAAAAATTATATTTTGTATTACAAAATTAGCGAAGGATACAGAGACAACAGAGTCAACAGAGGTAGTAATAAGGTTTCCGCTTAACCCTTTCGACGGGACGTATATATCCCGGTCATGAAACTATCAAGTCTGTTGGACTAAATCTGAACCGTTTTACATGAATTTCTATTGTAACCGACTTTTTAAATTTTATTGTTTTCGCGCTGTATTTTCCCGTGATGTTGATCTATGGAATGTGTTTATGTAGTTTTGTTGATGATTAGGACAGCGACAGTTGTACGCTGTTACTGTTGTAGCCAATTTGTTTTTGTGAACGGAGCTACCTACAAAAAAGTGTAAATATATTCAATAAATCTGAAGTATTTTGTTTTGTGGGTGAAATATGTCCCAACAGACATTTATGGTGGGTTATATGTGTCCCACCATAAATATAAAATATTCTCCAATATACTATGCCATCGTATGGCACCATATGCAGAGCGAATAATAAGACAATACCAGGCTGGTTTCAGAGGTGGTAAATCAACAATTCATCAGATTTCAACCCTAAGACAAATTCTAGAGAAAACACTGGAATACGGTGTAGACACGCACCACATATTTATAGACTACAAGGCAGCCTACGACTCTGTAAATAGAAGAGAATTGTTTAGAGCAATGATAGACCTAGGAGTACCAAATCAGTTGGTAAGTTTAACCAAACTAACCCTTGAAAAAGTTGAATGCAAAGTACGAATCCGGGGGGAACTCTCTGAACCTTTTAAAACAAATAACGGGCTACGTCAGGGAGACCCACTCTCCTGTATACTATTCAATCTAGCTCTGGAAAAAGTAATACTTACGTCACAAATCACAACTACCGGTTCAATATATAACAAATCTGTGCAAATCTTAGCATATGCTGATGATATCAATATTGTTGGGAGAACGGAAAACGCAGCACGAGAGGCGTACGTAGCATTAAAGGAAGCGGCTACAAAAATGGGTTTAATAATAAACACCAACAAAACAAAATACATGAAAATAGGTACGCAACCACAAACACTACGGCCACTTGTTATAGAAAATGACGTCATCGAAGCAGTTAACGAATTTGTATACTTGGGAACGCTCGTCAATACTGAAAATGACACTACCGCAGAGATGAACCGCAGAATTTGCACGGCTAATAGATGCTACTTTGGGCTTAATCTCCTTTTTAAATCTACAGTTATATCAAGAAATAGAAAAGTAAAACTCTACAAAACAATAATACGCCCAGTCCTAACATATGGTTCAGAAACCTGGACTTTAACAAAAAACAATGAAAACATGTTAGGATGTTTCGAAAGAAAAATACTAAGACGCATCTATGGAGCGGTAAATGAAAATGGTGTCTGGAGAAGACGATACAACTTCGAACTCTATAGGATATACCAGGAACCAGATATCGTAAAACACATAAAGATAGGACGTCTGAGGTGGGTAGGCCATGTAATGCGGATGGAGCAAACCGACCCAGCTAGAAAAACGCTCCTTGATAGACCTATTGGTCAAAGAAGAAGAGGAAGACCCAGAACAAGATTCCTAGATAACATAGACCAAGATATGAGAAATATGGAAATACGTGCTTGGCGGAGGAAGGCGATGGATAGGGACGACTGGAGAAAAATTCTTGGGGAGGCTAGGACCCACACAGGGTTGTAAAGCCAAAATGATGATGATATATGTGTCCCAACAGTTCTAGATGAGTAGAAAGATATTGACGCAGAAAGAGCTAGAGGAGGAGGCAGCAGCCATTTTTGCGAACAATACAGAATCAGAAGTCGATCCTTTTGAGACTAGTGGCTCCGATGATGAAGACTCTAATCAATCAGGATGTGAAGGAGAAGTAGAACGAGAGCGTCACGAAATAGATTCAGGTTCCGAACGCAATAGCATGTATGAAGAGAATCAGATAATAAGTGACGAAAGTGAAGAAGAAAGCAGTATCAACCAGGTATTTGGATGGAATAACGATGGAACATTTTTCGGTTCCATGATAAAAAACACGATTGTACCGTTCCTCATACCATGACCTAAAAAGAAATATTTTACAGACCGCTGTGAACTGATCCTTGCCTAAATGTATTTCGCTGATATTATAAAGCCTGAAAATGCGAGAAAATCATATTACATCGAGGATGTCGCTAATTGTCTAAAACTAACATTTCCAACATATCGAATAGAGGCCGGCTTTTCAAAACATTGATTAGTCAATGGCGAAATTTAAAGTAAGGTCTTTCCTAATACAGTTCCTACCCATGAAACCCATCAAATGGGGAATAAAGATATGGGTACGAAGCGACTCTGCAACAGGATATGTGTACGATTTTAATATATACCTGGGAAAGGAAACAGGAAATGATACTAGTTTATTATTGGAAGAAAGAGTAGTGACCAAATTAGTTAGTACTATAAGGGGAGTTGATGTATTATTGTGTTTTGACAAAATTTTCTCATCTATTAGACTACTTGATACTCTATTTTATCCTATAGGAACAATAAATGCAACAAGAGTAAATGTACTTAAATTTATTGGGAAGTTGAATCGTGGTGACTCAGAATTCAGAGTAAATAACCACGGCGCCATCTACAATAAGAAAATGGGCGGCGTGGACCTAACAGGTCATAAGTTGGGCTTGTATGACTTTAATATGAACTCTACCAAATGGTGAAAGAAAGTATTTTTTCGCTTTCTGATGATGGCCATTGGAAATTCTCATGTACTACACATTGATCTAAAAAAATAGAAAAAACACCATTTTTGCCTTTTCTAATTATTATTTTATTAACGATAATTTATGCAATCATTAAAATATTTTAAATACCATATCAAATATAGAAAAGTAATAAATATTAAGTACTTACAATTTTACCATAAACTGAACAATAAACTTTGTCCATATCCATAGATAACTTTTTGTAAGGTTATCCAAGTAGCGACAGTCGTTATTTGCGACAACTAAAAACGCCTAAATAGGTTTTTAAAACTAAATAGGTTTTTTTGTAGATATATTACTTATAGAGTGTAAATTTTATGATATAATACTCTCAAAATAAAAGTTGCAATATCTACTATTCTGTAACTCTGTAAGTTTCAGCATGACCGGTTCAAAGTTCAAACCGATAACATTCCTATTAAATTTTGTTGTTATCTGCCAAAGTGTTGTACAAAGTAATTGATATGGCAACCCTGTTAGTGTGACGTTTCGCTTAAAGCGTTTCGAAGCCGAACGTAATGCTATCTATCGATGATAAATACTACCATTGCTTCAGATGGAGCCATCTCCCTACATTACAATTTAAAGGCGGCAGTTCAAGACATAATTCTTGTTTAACGAGATTTTTCATATGTTTAGGAAAAAATATTTAAATTTTTGTTGCAAATATTATCCACTTTTACAGTTTTATATATGTTGTTATTAAAAAATCTTCGGTTTCTTACCGATAACTTTATTATAAGCCGAAACATATTATTTTTTCCTATTGGGACAAAACTGTAAATTCAAAAATTTTCAAAAAATTCATAAGTATTTCTTATAATCATATCTTGATGCTGTAAAAAAATTAACAAAATCCTATGTTTGGTTTTCCCGCTTTATACTTGGAAAAAAGTAGTTTTTTTGAGTTTTTTCAAAAACGAAAACATGAAGTTTATTTAAAAGTTGTCAAAATACTTCTAGTCATCACATATACCTTCTCAAATTTTTTCAAATTTTTTGAATTTGGGGTTTGTCTTTTGGGGGGTGCAGATCAACCTTAAAATAAAAATTATTAATAAATTAAACAAGCTCGACTGACGATGCTTAAGTTTTCAATTCTATTCATACCACACACAATAAACTTTTGAAACACCTTTTATTACGGGATTATAATCGGTTACCTGCTATAACAATACCAAGAATATTAGGTAGTATCTATAGGTACTATCGGTAATATTTAAGACAATTGACATTTATGCATTTTATGCAATTTTTTTGTATAAATAGCAATATCCTCAGATATTTGCAGAAAATATACAAAAAATAGGCAACATATTGCCCAAGTCTAGTTATAATAATAAATATAATAATGTGATATCGAATTAAAATGTCTGTTAGAATAAAAGTCTATCGTATATACTTTTATGTTACATTAGTAAAATTAAAAATAAACTGCCGGTCCAAACATAGAAAAATCAATGCACGCCCTTGCGTTTCCTAGAAAATTGTCTGTTCATGTATGCTCGATATTTTCCAGCTACCTGCCGCTCTCGGAAAACATTCTTTAGCGTATCGGTACAAGTAGGAAATTTATTTTGTCATCGAGTACGGGACTAAATATATTTTATCCATACTTGAAGCTGTAACATGAAAACCCACCTACTCAATATAGATTCTAATATGCGACCCTTTCTATATCATATCAATTTTCATAACCCTTTTTAAATTACGAGTAAAGTGAATTTGGCTCGCGCGTATTTCCTTTTATTAAAATAGTTCTAGAGGGGTTTCTGAATGTATTCTGGAACGAAGACATTTTCGAAAACAGCTTTTAGGACATTAAATATCTACTTTAAAGGTAGTACATGCACATCTTGGTATTATTCACTAACTATTTTTAAGTTACGTCACTTTTCTACCTACATAATCTAAGATCTCTTACTTTTCTCAGATACTTCCTATTTTTTTGCGTTTTTACCCCCTACGAAGGAGGTTTTAGGGAAAAGTCCGGGTGTAAAAGTGGTAAACCTTTTTTGCATCTTTTTAAGGTCCCAATTATAATATTCTCTGCAAAATTCAGCTTGTTCGTATGATTTTTAGAGGTCAACTCTCTGGCGACTGGACTATAAATATTTTTTGTATATTCGTTTCAATAAAAAATTACAAGTTTCGTACAGAGAGTGAATTGCATAACAATACGTTATAGATAAGGAAATGGAAAATGAATTTCAAAATTTCTTCAGTGACTTTGTCATGTCCGAGCTGTATTTTTTAATCGTTTACTTGATTTTTTTGTTTACTTGAGATTGTTCCATTATCTTCATACAGACTAAAAAATATTATTTTGTTGTCGTCCTAGCCTTAAATACGAAGAAAATGCAGAAAAAATTGAGTGGAGAAATGAACTACAACTATAAAGATAAAGTCGTATAAAACATTTTGTATAAGAGTATATGGTGACTGTATGGAAAATAAATCCGTTGCTTCTACTATTTTATGTAAGAAGATTTATTCTAAAAATACATAATGACGTTTGGTAAACGTCAGATGTCATTCACAATGGACCACAGATGGACCAATAAATACACCTTCACAAATATATATATATATATATATATATATATATATATATATATATATATATATATTATCATCTTATTATCATAATTACAAAGTATTTCAATCTAATAACACACTTTCTTGAGTTCTAAAACTTATTAAATGTAAATTACTACTCTTTTACCCAATTAATTCCCTCTACCAAATAAAACCGAGCCCTTAAACGCGACTAATAAACTTAAAAGCAGCTGCCTCCACAAAGGGAATACCTGCAGCCTCCCCCGAATTTCACAAGAGCTTTAATTTTCGCAACACGCTTTTTGCGTTCCAGCCCGAAGTGTATCTGCTCCCGAAGGAAATTTTTAAAGCTAGTTCTTAATATTGGAAAACGTCAAATCTTGATTGATGCGCAATTGGATTTGAGCAATATAAGAACAACGTTATAAGTTGATTGATGAACGAAAATATGTTTAAGCAGGAATCTAATTATGAGTAATCGAAAATTTCGGTTGAATATTTTAAGATAAATATTACACTGGAGTCGAAAATTAGACAACGAAAACATAAGAGCTGGAAGAATTCGCGACGATGGAATTTAATGGAGGATTTTGTTGGTTGGAGCAGTGATCGATCATGTATCAAAATATTTACACTTTGTTACCATCCAAAAATTTTTATTAAAATATCGAATCTGTTCAGAAAGAACTGGCGTGTTATTGTTTAGTTTTTAGCGGCTAAGGAGAATAAAAGCTGTAACAACAACTATTCTTAAACATAAACAGAAAATCTTATTTGGACGATAAAAGTTGAATAAGCAACACAATCCATTAATGATTTGGTTGGTCTTGTACCCGCATGTATCGTTGTATAATCCAATATCTATCTATATAAAAGGCTATGATGACAAGTCACACCGTTTGTCCAGTAAACTAACGACGCCATCCAGGAAAGAAATCTGAACTACCACCATTTTATATTTCAATCATATTTTGTTTAATGAAAATTTAATGAAGATTGAAGATTGAAGATTGAAGATGAAGATTTAATGAAAACCATGTCAAAGCAAATGGAAAACTCATGGTTTTTCGATCATAAGAAGCCCCAGTATAAATATCTATTTGAAAACTCCAGGGGGCACAAATTTATGATTAATTTTATAGTCACTAATAGAAAAATCTTTTCAAAGCAGATTCTAGATATCCAAACTTTAAACTCAGCAGACCCAGGAAGTGAACAAAAACTAGTACTAGCAAAAATAGGAATGAAAATAACACCAAAACATTTTGTACAGGAAATCACCGAGGAACAATTCAATGTAGAATCACTATGACACGACTCTATAAGAGAAATGTACCAAAGGAGGCTAGCACAGAAGATACAGCTGAAATAATTAGACGACATCGAAGATATAAACGCGAGCTGTGAGAAAATTAAATACAACATTGAAGAAGCAGCAACAGAAGTTTTAGAAAACGCAAAGTCATACTGAACAAAAGAAACAACAACAATACACCAAGGTTAAAAAAAAATAAAAGAGAAATCTAAAGAGAAATGAGAAGCCTACACGAAGTACAAAACATCAAATACTCCACAATCCCAAGACACCTATAGAAGAATACTAAATGAAACAAAGCAGTTGGTAAGAAGAGCAAAAAATGAACACTGGGAACAGTTTACAAAAAGGATGGAAAGCTACTTCTACGGTACACAAAAACAAATATGGAGATTCATAAGAAACTAATGGAAAGAAATGGCAGAATTGAAGAAATACAATAGCATACAATAAAGCAGGAAGCAAGGTTCAGATATCTGGGAATAGAGATAACTAGTTAAGGAGATGTTAAAAAAGAAGTTCGACAACAAAGCTTAAAAGCAAGTAAAGTGGCGGGATCTCTTAATGACACAATCCGGAAGAACAAATGCCTAAGACAAGACACAAAAACAAGAATCTATAAAGCAGCAATTAGACCTATATTAACATACACGGCGGAGACAAGACCTGACACATCTAAAACGAGACTACTAGCAACAACAGAGATAAAAATACTTCGACGAATATCTGGAAAAAGTCTATTGGATAGAGAGAATCGAGAACATAAGAAGAGCATGCAATATAGAAGACAAAATAGATGGGTAACAAAACGAAAACAGGAGTGGAATGAACACATTAGCAGAATGGCAGAGAATAGGACGAGATAAGTCACCAAATGGACGGAAAAGTATTGGCAGACCAAGAAAAAATTGTGCGATAATTTAAACAATTTAGGAGGCTAATATCGAAGAAGAAACAGGCTTTAAAGCCTACATACAAGAAGAAAGAAGAAGAAAATAATTTAAAGCTTCACGTTAGTTTAGATTTAAATAGCTAGCGCCACCTAGGAAATAAATTTGAATTACCGACTGATATGAATAAACTTTGACAGATAAAATATAAAATATTTATTAGCCGATTAAAATACCGAATAAGAAGTTATCTGGAAGATAAATTGTGTTTATTGTAGTCTGTTATTATATTGTAGGTTATCGCGAAATCAAAAATATAACCTAGATATTGTTGTTTATTGTGAGTGAGAGACATGGATCTGGTAAGTTGATAAAGTATCACAAACTGACAACAAGTTGTCGTTAAAATTCAATTATTATTTCTCATAATTTATTGCCTAAAATTTACATACTTTACGACATTGCCTTAAATTACAAACCGAAAAAGAAGAAATGTAGTATAAACAGTATTGAAAAGATGAAATGTGATGCCAGGAATGAAGAAGAAGAAGAAGAGTTAAAACCTTGTATTTTTGTTAAATTGAAATTTACAGTCAACAGGTAACTACCGCTAACAAAATTGAGAATTCATTGAACAATATTGTGGAAAAAGAGGGAAAACTATAAAAGTTTTGTCGTAAAATAAAATTTTCAAGCATACTGCATTGTGTAGTTCCCAAATGCAAACTTCGCGTAAGTGGTTTAAACGATAGCTGTAGTTTTAAATACGGGATGTTTGCGTAGCATTATTATTTCCGAAGTCAGAACATGTTTGCCAAAAATCAAATAAAAACAAAATCGCAACAAAAGGCTTAAAGTCAACAAACACGATGCACTCAGCCGGGTACATAATTTTCTGTGTTTTTCACAAACAATGCCATAATAGAGATCCTTTCGTCGGCGGCTAATGCCCAAAACTCATAATACATACCGTTGTGGGAGAATTAACGGTACACAAAAAGGCTTATCGATATGAGTATCTATTTGGGTGGAAATTTTCATTTGGTGGATTTTGGTAAAACAAATAAAAGACTACAACGCAGATATTTAATTACATATCGATGTGAAAATGTTTTTAACTAAAGCCAAGGGTTAATTATTGAATGCAGCAGCAACATAGCAACACCTTGGACTATAACTGATAGAACGTGGAACCCTCCAGGGATATTTCAGGGAATTAGTATATGGTCGAAGTTGAGGAAGTTCACTAACGTAGTTCCCTTAAAGCAAGAGATCTAATGTGCATTTATAATCGATAAGATCATTTCCATTGTTATGCATTGTTCGTAAGGCAACGTTTTGCACGTTTTTACACTATTTTATTTTACCGACTCTCACAAAATATTGGGATAATAGTTGAGCAAATCCAATTAACTATAACAGGGAGTGCACACAAAAATGTGTTACCGAAAAGTCCAGCGAATCCTCAGAACTAATGGAAAGATATGACTGACTACCTATTATACAGGGTATATACAGTACATTCAACCAATTTATACCTCTAAACGATTAATGGAATTCGCAGAACACCTTTCGTTCTAGTAAAGTACGATAAACTGCACTGGAGTTCTCCATAATCTTTTTAATTACTCCTTTGTTTAGAATGTTTTTGCCTGTATTATCCATTAGAGTTAATTTGTATAACATGAGGAGCAAAAATTCAAATGGAATTTGAAATATTATTGTTTATTTGGTTAATAATGAATGTATAAATATAATGGTTCACCTGTTGTACAATTATTTTGTAAATAACATTATACTAGTGTACTCTGGAGTTGCAGTTTTAAGAGCTTCTTGCCACATTACCCTAACAGCATCGTCACTGTATCCACTGCATCCAACGTGATCATCATGTTTTACATATACCCCAGATGTGTTCGATGGGATTAAATTGTAGTAGTACTTGATGTCCATAACTTGATACAATTTAGTCAACTATGTAAAATGTTGGTTTTTCATTACGTTTCGAAATTTCCAGTAACTGATTTGAAGGCGTATTCCGGAAAATTGATATTATTTTTAACTAAACAATTTTTTATGCTCGGTACGTTCCACGACTGTTTTGGTTGTTGCTCCAAAATCTCCGAATGGTAAGGTGCGTTATCTAAAACTATAACTGATGGTTCACTCAGACTAGGTAACAGTTTCTCCTCAAGCCATTTAACAAACATATCTGCATTCATGTTTTCATGGTAATCAGCAGATTTTAATTTTGAAGAAAAAATTCAAAAGTAGTGCCTTAAAAAGAAGGCACTACCAAAATAGACATCGAAAACAGAACGCAGCAGGAAAAAAAAGCGGTACACATTCTAAACTCTCTACTATGGCCTAAAGATATTAGATAAGAAACGAAATTGACAATCTATCGAACCTTGGTAGAGCCTATTATGACTTATGGGGCAGAAGTTTGGCAGACCACGAAAAAAGATAGAAAAAGAATAGAAGTAGTAGAAATGAATTTTCTAAGGAGAGCATGTAACAAAGAGAGCGGTGTGGTGCAACAAAAAAAAACAATATTAGGAATGAAGATATTAGACGGAGGACAAATACTGTATATTCCAGTGTAGACAGAATTGAAACGAGTGTGGTATTGTCACGTGAAGCAAATGAATGAAGATAGATGGCCAAAGAAAGCTTTAAATTACATACCACAAAAAAAAGAAGAAGGGTAAGGCCTTCAGTTGCCTGGGAAGAAAATATACGGCACATAATGAGAGATAGAGCCATCAAATTAGAAAAAACCAAATCTGCGTTTTCTATAAAGCCTTCTTTCCCCCTTTCATGAAGAATGATGTGTCTTTTACCTTCGCTATCTGTGTGTTTTATTGATTTTATGCTGTCGTCTTGCCAAATTCTTTTAATACTTCTAAGTCTAGTATATTCTCTCAAATATTTAATTCTTTTGTGAACCACACTACCCCTTTCGCATAAAAGTAACCTATTTTCCTTTTTTGAATTTAAATCCTAAATTTCCCAACACTTTTCAAGGGCTAGTCCTCTTAATTTCAGAAACTTGTCTTTCTCTTATTTTGGCCAGTAAAGTATCTAGATTGACACGTTGATTGTTTTCACGCATTCGATACAAAATATTGCGAATTTAAAATTTTTCTCCATCAGGCAAGTCCATGCTTCTAGAATTTTTACGATTTGTTTTCTTGTCTCCTAGCCACACTAGATCTTTTTGAGTATATCTGACAGTCTTCATTACAGTTTTTAGCTTACTTTAACTTATCTCGAGTGCGTCACAAACGCGTTGATTTACACATATAATGACTTTAAAGGTCCACGATTGTCTCTTTCCATGGTAAAGTATTTATGAACATTTGCAATTAATTCATCAATATCTAACTTACGTCTAGGCATGATGGTCACTTGAAAGTACACGTTAAAATTACAATAAACTTAGTTTAGATCAATATGACATAAACTTTCTAACTGTTGTGCTTGAGAGGTAAAATATAATATAACCGCTTACAAATATCTTAAACACATTAAGCAAATTAGCCTAATGATTATTAGGAATGCCGATTGTAATTTAAGTATGTTTGATAAAAAGTTTAGAAATAGTTGGAAACCGTACATAAACCAATTAAAATGTTTCTCACAATTATTTTATTTTTGGTGCAGGTATTTTCATTTGAAAATAAAAACTTAAATATATTTACCAAAATCCTAACTTTAACCCGTAATCGCAGACGTCTCAAAAACGGTACACTCTAACAGACATATGGTCAATCTAACCAGCACTATTTAAATTGACAAAATGTTCTAGTTTACTCCGAAGTAATGTTTAACGAAAATTAAAAGTGATATTTTAGTACTTTGTATATCTACTTTGAATATAAATTATCCTTAGCACGGTAGTATTTGTTTAAGAAAAAAATGATTAGATAAGTAGGTGAAAGAAATTTACGTTAAATAATATATGCAGAAAAAGCAGTTGATATTAGAAAAATGTTAGAAGAACATTATGGCTTAAACTGGAAGAGTATTGAAGAATTAAGCTATTTTAAACATGTTAAAATGAGACAACTTTGGAAAACATCCACCTGCGGACAAGTTCATTAGTTTCCTTTCAACAATTTTAAAGAGGCAACTTTCAAAGTTCTATAAGTGTACAAACTTTAAAATTGATATTTTGATATATTGATATGAAACCTTGAAATCTATCTTTATATGTAAAAAAATGTTCGACTATTCAAAGTGCTTGTTTTTTTTTATTTAGCTTTACGTATCTCGACAGCGTAGGTCACTGACACAGGTAAAATTTTATTACATTACATTACAAGAATATACAGTAACATTACAATCAATAGAGAAATACATTAAATACATTAAATATTGGTACAATTATTATTTATCAAATTCTAAACTACGTTTCTTCTTCTAAATTTCCTGATAAAGCTTGGTTTCATAGAAGAAATTCGTAAGGTTTTGGAATTGATCTGGCGAACTGAGAATATTTTGTAAGTTTCGACTCAAAAGATTCTTTTTTCTTTCGTTGTTAAAGTGGCGACAGTCTACGAGAATATGTTTAACAGATATAATATTACCACAGTGTGTACATGTAGGTGGATCTTGGGAAGTCATTAAATGTTTATGAGTTAGTCTTGTATGGCGGATTCTAAGTTGGCGAAGTAAGATTTTGTTTTTTCGTGTCATGGAAGGAAACTCAAGCTTTTTAACGCTGGGATGGATGTCACGAAGCTTGGAAGAGATTTTATTCCAGTGGTTTTGCCAAAACATTTGGATGATATTTTTAAAATACGACTGTAAATCTAAAGTGCTTGTTTTGGGCCCAGCATAATTTTACAAATTTGCAATTTTTTGTGGACTCTGCCTTGCAAAATCTTTACTCAAAAACTATTAAACTAATTCAACAAAATGTAGCATACGTTTCAGTCGTGTTATAAAGTTTTTCTAAGCCGAATATAAAGCGGTAAGTTTTGTATAAGGGGTCGAAAAAATTTAAAGGAAAAACTCCACTTTTTTGCACTTTTTCCTTAATTTTTGCTATTTTTTAAACACTAAAGATTAAATTTTTAATTTTTGCTAGTCAAATATTGTTTTATAATTTTATATTCAATTAAGACACGAAATTTTTATCTTACACAATTTTCTTTTGTAGCAGCAATCAGACCTTTCGAGTTAATAGACAAACAAATCAAGAATTTTCGATATTTTTCAGATTTTGTTAAATAAAAAATTAGATACAAAGCTTGGGACTGGTGCATATTAGATTATTGATACAAGGTACATCCTGAAGTGATTCCAGCAAAAAATAGACTCCTATGGAAAATGTCCAATTCAAAACAGATCGCGCCTGGCCTATAATAAGAATCGTCTTTTTTAACAAACCCCATAATAATTTCTCATAAAACCGAGTAGAATCTTAACGACAATACATTCTTTATTCGTCCAGAACACTATATCAAACGTGCCTATGATATTTCTTCTATTTTCGCACCGATGACAGTTTTGTTTCTATTCCTGAAAGAAAAGTGAAGGCAGCTGGTCATTTATCACGACCATCTTCGGTTTTATATACGTCAGGTAATTTTCGTTTTTCTATCTTCTTTCTACACGCTTTTTCTCATTCTTTCCGACAGATACTATTATAGGTATAAAATTGAGTGAATGGCGTGGAAAAAATAGTTTGTCTGATTAAGTATTTTATCATTTCGAGGTTTAGATGGACTTTCTCGAATATTAGAGTATATTTTATAAGGATTTAAGATCTGTGTGATACGGTACGTTAGTTTTTTTATTAACGCAATTTATTTATAATTTAGTTGTAGTACAAGGATATTTTCTTGATTAGTGGTATTTTTAATAGAAATTCGCCCCGTACTAGTTTGTGATCTGTACCTATATTTGGAGATATCATAACTCTTACAATTCAGAAACGTATTTTTAATTAAAATTGTAGTTTATTTGCAATAAATATGTAAATATAGTAGAGAAAGGTATCTACCGTATATAGGATAGCAGCCAGTGGTTGTTTCGTTTAAAAATTGCGATAAGAATAACTCTTATAATAAACCAGGGCGGTCCTTTTTTTGAGATGGATGTGAGAGGTAGTATTCTGATTTTTGCAGAAAAAGTTGTATGTTAACTTTAGTAATAATAATTTACTTATTCTCCCTATCAAATAGGTTGGGAATAATATTAAAAAAAATTAAAATATTTAAAAATTACTAAAAACATCGTTTTTTTCTACTTTTTTGCTCATAACTTTAAAAGAATTCATTTTGGAGCTCAGTTGTAAGGAAACAAAATGGGGATAATTGAATTTTTTATAAGATATGACTGGTTAAAAATGTTTTAATTCATTACTCTTTCAGGCTATCAGAAAATCAGGCTTTTCTTATTCAATGTTTTTTAATCAATACCTTCATAATTCGACTAGAAAATCTTTATTATATGGAAAAAGAGCCCACAAAATTTCATTAAATTCGATTTAAAAGATTTTGCGTAATAACTTTAAAATCTAAATTAAAAAAAATTGAATTCTATAAAATCTTGCACAACAACAACTAGACCACATAGAAGTTTACCAATTTTTTTGCATATAAAACAGAATTAGAATGTAGAAACTATAGGGGAATAACCCTCCTTAATACAGCATACAAAATATTTTCGAGTATTTTATATGGTCGCCTGAGTGAATATTCAGAGGAGCTTCTTGGCGAATATCAAAGTGGTTTTAGGCCTGGTCGATTAACAACAGACCAGATCTTTGTGCTAAGGCAAATACTGGAAAAAACCAATGAATTTAATATCGACACATACCATCTTTTCGTAGATTTTAAATCGGCCTATGATAGTGTCCTAAGAAATAAATTGTATGAAGCCATGGATGAATTCCACATCCCCGATAAACTGATAAGATTGGTTAAGGCTACAATGCGTAAATTTGTTTGCAAAGTCGAAGTACAGGGCGAACAATCACAGACATTTGAAACGCATGTTGGGCTGCGACAGGGAGATGCGCTGGCGTGTCTCCTTTTCAACATAGCTTTGGAAAAGGCGGTCAGGGATGCCCAAATAGACAGCAGAGGAAACATTTTTAATAAATCATCCCAAAGTTTGGCATATGCAGATGATGTTGATCTAGTTGCCCGCACAACACGCAAGCTAGAAGAAATGTATACCACCTTGTCACACGCCTCAAAAAATATGGGCCTGCAAGTAAATGAAAATAAAAATAATATAATGGCATCAACACCCAACAATAGAGCGAGAAACATCGGCCACCAACTCACGGTTGATAATTCTACCTTTGAAGTGGTGGACAAATTCACATACTTAGGCTCCCTGATCACCAAGGAGAACGTCATGACGGAAGAAATCAAGCGAAGAATAATCCTAGCAAACAAATGCTATTTTGGACTGAGTAGACATATGAGAAGCAGAAACTTAAGCCAAAAAACAAAAATAACCATATACAAAACCCTTATACAACCAGTGTTGACATATGGGTCAGAGGCATGGACCATTTCCAAGGCAGATGAAAATCTTCTGCTTATATTTGAACGAAGGATCCTGAGAAGAATATTTGGTGGCATCTGTGAAAATGGTGTTTGGAGAAGGAGGTACAACTACGAGATATATCACAGATATAAATATATATTTGGTGGTAAAGACGTAGTATCCTTTATAAAAATAGAAAGACTAAGATGGGCAGGACAACTGGCAAAATCACAGCAGAACAACCCTCCTAGAAGAATCCTTATGTCACAACCTATGGGAAGTAGAAAAAGGGGTAGACCAAAACTCAGATGGAGGGATGGTGTAGATGAGGATGGTAGACAAATAGGCGCAGCAAACTGGCAACAGTTGGCAATGGATAGAACTGACTGGCGTAATAGATTTGGGAAGGTCGAGGCTCTTTTATAGGGCTGTAGCACCAATGATGATGATGAAAACAGCACTCCACCTACTGCTGTACAGCTGGTTCCTAAAAAAACTGATACGACTCTTAGTAAGATTTGATCATGTTGAGCAGTGTATTTAATTGGTCTGACATTTTATTATATTTATTATGACAGACAAATAATAAAATAAACAAACAAACAACAACCATTTGATTACATATGTTAATTTATAAATTGTAATAATTATTAAGGTCTAAATTTTGATATTATTTTGAATTCCCTATAAGGAGTATATTAATGATAGTTTTTACATAAAATAGGGTTGTTGTTATTGTTTTTATTATTATTAAGAAATAAAACAAACGACTTAACTTATTAATATATTAAATAAAATTGTAACCATATTAAAAGATAACTGGGCACTATCAGGGACAGCAAAACATTTTAACATAAGCAGAACCACAGTTTTTCTATTAATAAAAAATGGAGTGGACAAAAAACTCTCGAAAGAAAGCGAGAGTCTGGAAGACCAAAACTATACTAAATTTAGGTATGTAAAAATAAAATTAATATTTTGTAATATCTCCATCAGCATTGATAACAGCTCGTAGTCTTCGGTCCATCTAAGTGAAAGGAACTATGAAATTGACTTCTTCAGAGAGCTCTTTCCAAACCTGTTGTATACTGTGTCACAGCTCTTCAGCATTTTGAGGTATAAAATTACGTCGATACAACCGTTTTATAATAACCCAATACACATTCTCGATTTATTATTTATTTATCTATTAAATCTGGACTGTAGCTGGTCCCTGATAAGGTTTCGGTGTTGTTATTCTGGAGCCACTGGTTTATTATATTTGCAGTGTGAACAGGACAAATATCTTCGAGGATACAAGTATTTACTGGATACAACTGTTGTACACTGGGAAACATGATGTTTTCTAAAATATTCAGATAAGTCTGCACAACAAACCTGCCATCAATACGCCATACTATTTCCATTCCTCTAGATGAAATCCATCCTCATACATTGGCGCGAAAATGACCAGCTGCTTGATATCTATCAACATATAGAGGATTAAATCTATTATTATCTGGTCTGTACACCCCACTTTTGGCCTTTTTAGAAGATTGAAAAAATTTTCTCATCTGTAAATATTACCCCGTCCCAAACATCTTTTGTAGCTTTTTTGATATATGACGGATCTGTGTGACAGATTTTGTAGCTGATGGTTTAAAGCAAAAAAGAGTCTTAATTGCTTTCGTTGTGGTGTAAGAGATTGTTTTTTTGCTGCAGTTTGGTAGCTAAGGCACGATGCTTTAATTCTGCGCCTAGTTATTTTCTTTCTTCCCGGAAACATAATTCTTACAATTTTCGCATCTTCAAAAGGATTCTCTTCTAATCTCTCCAAAAGCGTACGATTTTCATGAGCGGTTGATATTTTTGGTCTTCCAGAACCTTGCTTTCTTTCGAGAATTTCTTGTTCTCTCCATCTTTTATTGATATTAAAAACTGTTATTGTGCTTACGTTAAAATGGTTCGCTACGGCAGATAGTGACCAAACATCTTCTAATTTCGTTACAATTCTTGTTTTTAGTTCTTTGCTAGCATGTGGGCATGCTAGCAAAGAGCAAAGACAGTATGTAAATACTACATATTTATTCTTCAAAATACATTGCTCAATTTTCTACAAAATACTCTTTAAGAGTTGTATCAGTTTTTTATTGATAACCGATTATTTGAGGGGCCTCAGAAATATTTTAAAATTATAAAAAATTTTTGGCTTGTAACAAATAAAATATCTCGGTAACTATCAGTTTAAATTAAATTTAGATAATGGTTGAAAAAGACTCGGCAAGACCCGTATTTTAAACGAAAATTAATCATTTTATTTCTCTTCGATAACTGATCAATTATCACTAGATAAGTTATCCCCAGTGTCACTTTTCACCCAATAAACAGCACAAAGTGGGGATGAGAATAAAGCCGGTCTCCTGTCTCTTTTACGCAATAAGGTTTCTCTCATTCCGAAAATTCTACATCATTTTTGAAACATTATTATTGTTTATGCATCGTGCGTAGTAGTGACGTTAACAATTGTCATTTTATCTTCTCAGTATAGTTCTCGCCTATAGCTCACCAAGTCTAAAAACCATAATTGGACGAGCAATATTAGCGGCAAAAAATACAGATGACGATGATCTAAATGCGACCATTCTGAATTTTCTTGTAGGAAACTTGTTTTCGTTTAAATGAATTTAAACAGTTAAATCAGGATGACCTAGTCAACTGTCCTACAGAGTTTTTGAATTTATTAGAATTCCCTAGACTTCTAGCTAACAATTTGCAATTGTTAAAAGTATAATCAGTTGTTATGCTTCGTAACATTAATCAACGTCGACTTTGGAATGGAACGAGAGTGACTGTGTGAAAACACTATGAATAATTAAGGCAACGATCATTATACGAAGAAGAGGATGTCTTGATCACGCATATCGATTATTTTAAAAGTTTGCAATTTCCCGTGCGTTTGGCTTTTGCAATGATAATAAACAAATCACAAAGCCATCCGTTGGAAGTTTGCATAAATAACTTAGAGTTTTCATGTTTCGCACATAGACAATTATTAGCGCGTCGGAAAACCGTCGTCGCTGTATTTTTATGCAAAACAAAAAAATAAAAATATCATTTATCAAAAAGAAAAAAATGATTCAATATTTTCATATCTAATAAATGTTAGTATTTTTCTGGTTTTTTCTTCTGGTAATTTTTTAGACACACTATTTAATTCTTAAAGACGCAGCAAATAACATTCTAGGGCCGCAAAGACCACCACCACGCAATGAGTGGTTCGATGCCGAGTGCGAGGACATTACAAGAAGAAAGAACAATGCATATAAACTGATGCAGCAAAGAAGAACCCGAGAAAAAGAACAAAAATATAAAGATCTCAGAAGAGAAGAGAAGTACATCCATCGGAGAAAAAAGCGAACTTATGAAAATAGAATATTGGAAGAACTTGAGGCATTAAAAAAGGAAAATCAAACAAGAAAATTCTATAAAACTCTAAATAAAGCAAGAAAAGAATTTAAACCAAGGATCGGACTATGTAAGGATAAGGAGGGGCATATACTCAATACAAAAGAAGAAGTATTGAAAAGGTGGGTGGAACACTATAAAGAATTGCTTACTATCGAAGTAGAAGATCCAAATCAACCACCCCCAGGAGCAAACAACAATACACCATTGGAGCCTCCATCAATTCAGGAAGTACGGGATGCAATAAAACACCTAAAAAATAATAAATCTCCAGGAAGTGATGGTCCCAGAAGAGTGGTGTATTGGGATCGTTTGCCCGCTACACAAAAAGGGCGATGATTTAGAATGTAGAAACTATAGGGGAATAACCCTCCTTAATACAGCATACAAAATATTTTCGAGTATTTTATATGGTCGCCTGAGTGAATATTCAGAGGAGCTTTTTGGCGAATATCAAAGTGGTTTTAGGCCTGGTCGATCAACAACAGACCAGATCTTTCTGCTAAGGCAAATACTGGAAAAAACCAATGAATTTAATATCGACACATACCATCTTTTCGTAGATTTTAAATCGGCCTATGATAGTGTCCTAAGAAATAAATTGTATGAAGCCATGGATGAATTCCACATCCCCGATAAACTGATAAGATTGGTTAAGGCTACAATGCGTAAAGTTGTTTGCAAAGTCCAAATATAGGGCGAACAATCACAGGCATTTGAAACGCATGTTGGGCTGCGACAGGGAGATGCGCTGGCGTGTCTCCTTTTCAACATAGCTTTGGAAAAGGCGGTCAGGGATGCCCAAATAGACAGCAGAGGAAACATTTTTAATAAATCATCCCAAATTTTGGCATATGCAGATGATGTTGATCTAGTTGCCCGCACAACACACAAGCTAGAAGAAATGTATACCACCTTGTCACACGCCTCAAAAAATATGGGCCTGCAAGTAAATGAAAATAAAACTAAGATAATGGCATCAACACCCAACAATAGAGCCAGAAACATCGGCCACCAACTCACGGTTGATAATTCTACCTTTGAAGTGGTGGACAAATTCACATACTTAGGCTCCCTGATCACCGAGGAGAACGTCATGACGGAAGAAATCAAGCGAAGAATAATCCTAGCAAACAAATGCTATTTTGGACTGAGTACTGAGTAGACATATGAGAAGCAGAAACTTAAGCCAAAAAACAAAAATAACCATATACAAAACCCTTATACAACCAGTGTTGACATATGGGTCAGAGGCATGGACCATTTCCAAGGCAGATGAAAATCTCCTGCTTATATTTGAACGAAGGATCCTGAGAAGAATATTTGGTGGCATCTGTGAAAATGGTGTTTGGAGAAGGAGGTACAACTACGAGATATATCACAGATATAAACATATATTTGGTGGTAAAGACGTAGTATCCTTTATAAAAATAGGAAGACTAAGATGGGCAGGACATCTGGCAAGATCACAGCAGAACAACCCTCCTAGAAGAATCCTTATGTCACAACCTGTGGGAAGTAGAAAAAGGGGTAGACCAAAACTCAGATGGAGGGATGGTGTAGATGAGGATGGTAGACAAATAGGCGCAGCAAACTGGCAACAGTTGGCAATGGATAGAACTGACTGGCGTAATAGACTTGGGAAGGTCGAGGCTCTTTTATAGGGCTGTAGCACCAATGGTGATGATGATTTAATTCTTAAAAGGTTCAGACAGACAGAGCATTCTATAAGTAAGTTAACATCAACAGAAAATAATTCGAGGCAACCACAAGACAATGCAGAAGTCAGAATGGCGAACTATTAACAACAAGGAAAGATGTACTGAATAGATGGGTGGAATACTTTAACCAGGCACTGGGAGCGCTCCTTAATACTGAAAATAATACTATCGCATAGATAAACCGCAGAATTTGCACGGCCAACAGATGCTATTTTGGACTCAATCTCCTTCTTAAAGCCACAATTATATCGAGAAAAACAAAAATAAAACGCTACAAAACAATAATACGCCCAGTCCTAATATTGTTCGGAGACCTGGACTCTAACAAAAAATAACGAAAACATGTTAGGATGTTTCGAAAGAAAAGTACTAAGGCCAATCTATAGAGCAGTGAATGACAATGAAATGTGAAGAAGACGATACAATTTCGAGCTTTATAGAATATACCAGGAACCTGATATCGTAAAATATATTAAGGTAAGGTAAGGTAAAAAAATCATTTATTTTAACCTAAACTTTGATTTGGAAAAAGTACCAATTTGAAACTTGATACAAAATGCTTTACGTGTAATAAATCTTTATTTCACTGGGCTAATAAATGTTTCTGTTACAGCCATTTGTAAATAAAAATGTTATAACAATAATATTATTACCATATAATAATATGCACCAACAAACACGAGGTAATTAAATTTAATAAATAATTTTATTGTATGTCTATTTATACAACATTATTTATGTAAATGAGACAAGTGAATAACTTCTATCAAATAGAATGAACGCTTTGTTTGTTTTGTAGAACAACTCCGATGTTTATCCTGCTAGTTATAAAAACATTGTTATTGAAGCTTTACTACAAATATTGGCAGATAGAAAAAGTGATGCTGATTGAGAATAAATCAATATTCGCAATAATCACACATGGGACTGGCATGTATGTCCGCTAGCATTGAATAACAAACAAATTTATGTACCATGGGAGTAGGATATCGTCTATTTTTTACACATCCATCAGAGTTCTTGAAAATTTCGACCGGTCGATGTTTTATTCGACGGGAAATGCAATGTGATGGTATAAATCAAAAGAGAATGCAACTTTTGACTGATTTACTCGTATATATGAAATATATTGGAGACAATTTGGCTAGAAGTTGAAAAGTGAGTTGGAGAAAAATTATAACACCGGTAACAAAATAGTATTTTTTTATATTTTGTGGTTACTTTCTAATAACTTTAAAAAAAAACGGGTGTGGCAGTCCAGTGGGACTGCCGGTAGAAGTTATACTTCTATACACGCGTTCGCCGTTAAAAATTTATATAGGAGTCAATCTGCACAATCATTACATATGTAATGCTATAGGTAAGAGAGAGCAGAAAGAGAAAAAGAATTAGTTTATAGGTATATGGTGCATCGTTTGCTGTATATAAACATTTGACCTGTAATAGGAGTATAGTAAATGAAGGATTGTATCAATATTTTAATGAAAATATATATTTTTATTTTTATATATGTATAAAAGGAGTTGATTGCAAAAAAAATTTACACATACTCTGCAGTAAAATTCATTGTTTATTTTGTTATTAATATAAAAATTACAATACAATAAATACACTGCAACATAATTCAATATATGGAATCAGAAGAGTTTAGAGTCAATGATGGCTTACGACAAGAAGGTGTACTAGGCCCCATCCTGTTCAATCTTGTACTAGATGATGTAATGAAAAAAACTAGAGAAGAAACATCGAGAATATTTGTTGGACATAGAAACCTGTAAATGATACAGATAGCGGAGTGCGCATTTGCAGATGACCTCGTCATATTTGGAAGAAACGAGGACGCACTTAAGAGAAACCTTCAGATATGGAGAGATAAATTTGAAAAACGTAACCTGAGAATTAATGAAAGTAAAACCAAGGTCATGGTATGTGGGAAAACAGACCAACATACAAACATTAAAATCAATAACTATACTTTAGAACAAGTCGAAACCTTTAAATACCTGGGAGTGCAACTAGAGAGTAGGGGTACACAAGAAGCAGAGATAAACAATCGAATAGCAGCTTCCCGGATATACCACGCAATTAAGAGCACATTCCTATCGAAAAAAGAAGTATCCCAAAAAGCAAAGATAGCTATCTACAACACAGTTTTTGTACCTATCTTAACATTTGGATGTGAAAGCTGGACGCTCACCACCAGACTAAAAAATAAACTGCAAAGTATTTCAATGAAGTATCTAAGAAGAGTACTAGGGGTGACCAGAATGGACAGGATACGGAACGATGAAATAAGAGAACGCCTTAAAGTCCAATCAATAGAGAAGAAAATCGAAGAAGCCCAACTGAGATGGTACTGCCACATGGTAAGGATGGATAAAAAAAGCCAAGTGAAACAAGTGTGGGAAGCGAGAACAACCTTGAAAAGACCGAGGGGCAGACCCATGAAGACCTACGACGATGAAATTGCCGCCATCCTAGACAGGAGAGGAGTCACCAAGGAGCAAGCGAAGAAATTGGCAAGCACCAAGAAGAATTGGAGGAAGTTTGTATATGAAACCTAAAAAGAGACTTTACACCCAACACCTTAGGGTAGAAGGGTTATTGATTATATATATATATATATATATATATATATATATATATATATATATATATATATATATATATAATTCAATATAATAATACAATATAAATTAAAATGTAATATTCATAAGTATTTAAAACTGCCAATATACATAACTTACTTTACGAAGATAAAAATAAAAAACCAACAACTCGGATGATGCTGTAAATTTTCATTTTATTTTAAAATTTATGTTTTTTGCGTATATTACATATATTTAATAAGATTAACGTGAGGTTTTTAAATATTTCAAAAATAAAAAAGAAAATTCATAATTTGGATTCGAACTCACAACCACCAGCGTATGAACCAAACACGTAAAGGATTTGCCAATTAGACATGACACTAACGGATTTCAAAATTGACAGTTCTCGGTAAAACAGTGATTATTTTGAAATACAAATATATTTGAAATATATTATATATATTTATATACAATATTATATATATATAATATATATAATATTAAATACAAAAGGAACATTTTTATTCTCGAGAGAGGAAGGGAGAGAAAATATATCTTCTGTCTCTCTCTTACTCATTATCTTACATATGTAATGGTTTCACAGATTCACTCTCATGCAAATTTCCAACGCCGACCGTGCGTATAGAAGTATAACTTCAAAAATAATGGGCTATAGTAAGACCACACATTAGGTACTCCCCAAATAATTCTTTTAAACCAGTGTTTCCCAAACAAATCTTCCGGGTTGAATGTCTTCTTTAGGGCTTCCGGGGTCTCACTCTCCCGAGTACCCAGACACTACTACACCGATTATTAATCAAAGCATAACTGGTGCTGGGAATAGAGGAGGGGTCATTTATACCGTCGATGGTGACGTGGCTTGGGTGGAGGTTTTTCGTGGGATCCAGCGTGTTGATTGGCGCGGGTGTTGACGCAAACATTTCTGACAGTAGGATTTTGATTGAAAGGTGAAGTGGACGGTATTTTCTTTATGACATGTCTCCAAGTCGACTTTTCCACACCACCGCTTTCCCAGTGCTCATTTTTAATTATACTCACAAGTGGATGTCTTTTATTTAATATACCTTATTATACTCGTACTGTGTGTAAAAATAGTTGAAATTTTCATTCAAATATTAATGGACTTATTATTCGAAGAAAATTAAAATTTGGTCACTTATTTATCAAAATTTTACTGATTTGCTAGAATCGGTATAGTAGAAAAATGTATTTTAAATCATTTTGTGTTAATCCTAGAGGAGAATTCGATGACAAAACCCTTCTTAATGTAAAACCATTTATCAAAAAAAAATAAATTAATTGTACTACTTTTTATTTTATACTCGAAATGCAAATCGTGCCGACATAAAAAGGCAATTTATAAGGATAAATATACTAGGAAATTCACTTTGACATCTCTCGTATTTACGTTGGACATTTGCTCGTCCTTAATACGGAAAAGCTTAAGGAAAAACTTTAAAACTAAAATTGAGCTTTTGCACGACGTCTGGTGCATAAAGTAAGGATTTTTAGAGATTAAATATTTAAGAATTTAAAGCTTGTAAAAGATATATCACTAAATCTTTTAAAATAAGTGATTCTATAAGTAATGAAAAAGATGTCTTTTGGAGCGATTTATCTCTAATAAGGGAATGTATCAACTAAAAAATAATTAAATAAAAGAGTAGAACAAAAAAATAATAGAATATTAGGGAATAGATTATGTAAAAATTGGAAAATATGGAGAAGAACTGCTTAACGATAATGAAAACAATTATTGGACTTCAGTCACATCCACAAGATTAAAAAAAAAATAAAAGAGGAATACCTAAAAAGATTTTAATTAATGCTGTTAAGAAGATATTGAATCAGAAGGGTAAAATTTGACAATAGAGCGAAAAAAATAGAAAGAAACAAGGTTTATCCATCCAATCCACATCTGTAAGAAGCATGATCTTGATCAAACGGGTGAACACTAGTACACCCGAGCAACCTTACTGGAAACTGTTTAACCAACCCCAATGGAAGGGAGAAATATTCTTTCAAAAAGGGGGTAATCGAGTATTTGCCGCTAAAAGAAATTCTGCACTTACTGGCCAACGGCTTCTGCTACTACACCCACTAGTCACTTCTAGTTCACTCACTAGTTCACTAGAAGTGACTAGTGAGTGTAGTAGTGTCTGAGGCCTCGGGAGACTGAGACTTCGGAAGTCCTGAAGAAGACATCAGAGAGGATGTCGAAAGCTCGGCCCAATGGATATCGACGCGGTTCAACCCGGAAGACTGGTGAGTTTAATATTAATTTTTATAATAGTATTAATCTTAGCTCTAGGTTTAATGGTACTAACCGCGGAAATCTTTCCGAACATATATATATATATATATATATATATATATATATATATATATATATATAATGAACCAGAAGTATTTGCTGACAACGTAAGGAAGTAAACGTTAAATAGTGGGTTTGCAGCAATAAAAATGAAATGTGTACTCTTTTAAATTTTTATTCCAAGCTTTCGGACATTGGTTATGACCTTCATCAGGGAGCTACAAATGTGATTAAGAAATTGTTGGTGTTGGTATAATTAATTAAAAATTGTTTCTACTTACAAACTTAACGAGGTTGTATCAACAAAGATCTATTATAATATTGATAAAATTTATCATGGTCTCTCATCTATTTTAATATATAAAAACTATTTTTATGTTTAAAATTTTAAAAAAATTGTTACTGTAAATACAAAAACACTTAATTATTCTAAATAAATACGTGACATTATTTTGACAAAATTCTTTTAAATGTCAATTGATAAATTGTTGTTTGTGTTATTATTACATTTATCTAGTAGTAACAAATAGGAGAACATTTCATTTAGATGGCCAATATCCGTTTTATGATTCATTGTATTATTATTTTGGCAAATGTAGGCCATTTCAAGAAAAAGTCTTTTGGTGATGTTATTCTCTTATATATTCTCCTATTTGTTACTACTAGATAAATGTAATAATAACACAAACAACAATTTATCAATTGACATTTAAAAGAATTTTGTCAAAATAATGTCACGTATTTATTTAGAATAATTAAGTGTTTTTGTATTTACAGTAATAATTTTTTTAAAATTTTAAACATAAAAATAGTTTTTATATATTAAAATAGATGAGAGACCATGATAAATTTTATCAATATTATAATAGATCTTTGTTGATACAACCTCGTTAAGTTTGTAAGTAGAAACAATTTTTAATTAATTATACCAACACCAACAATTTCTTAATCACATTTGTAGCTCCCTGATGAAGGACATAACCAATGTCCGAAAGCTTGGAATAAAAATTTAAAAGAGTACACATTTCATTTTTATTGCTGCAAACCCACTATTTAACGTTTACTTATATATATATATATATATATATATATATATATATATATATATATATATATATATATATATATACTGTTTTGGATGGGTTGGAGTCAATAAAATGGCTATTGGTTAACTATTTATTATCTCGAGCTTTCAATTGTGTTTACAATTATTATCAAGAGCTGCTAAAAAAGACAAAATATCTTACAAAGTTGAACTAGAAAGAAAAAAAAATTTTTGTTAACTCACCAAATAAAATTAGTTTGGTAAATAAAAAATGCTGCTAATACATCTCAAAAATAATTAATATAAAATTGTCCTAATCTAATAAATGCGTCTCTGACAGTATAATTTTGAAAACATTTTCTTAACACAAAAACAATTGAATTTATAAATAAGTTAAAATAGCAACCAATTACAAAGCCTCAATGTCATAAATGCCAACTTAAAATTTTTATTTTTGACAATTATATTGCCAAAAATAAAATTTTGTTTAAAAATTCTTTTTTGTTTAGTAACAAAAAAAGAAGAAGATTTATTCACCATTGATAGATGTCTGAAAAAATGTAACAGATATATGGAAAATTAAATCAAAATGTGACATTTTACAAGTTTTATACATAAATTATAAAGAAATAATATAATTATAAATTTTGCTTAGATTTTGAATTTCCGATCTTTTGTTTAAATTATTATCACTTTTGCTAATACAAACCATTTCCAAAAAAGTCCTTTTGAATTTATTACTTTCACTACATAAAATTTTAATGTTATCAAAATCCATAATATGGTCTTTATCGATTACATGCTCTGCCAAAGCACAAGATGGTTTTTTAATTCTGCAATCACTTTTGTGAGAAATAATGCGATTTGAAAGATTTATTCCGGTCTCACCAACATATTCAGCTTCACACTGAGTACAACTAATGCTGTATACCACATTCGTTTTTTCAAATTTGTCTATAGGATATTTAGTTTTGGAATATAAAGACGAAATAGTTTTGATGTTCTTTGTTGCTATTTTTATATTGTCAATAACCTTTAGTGTTTGTATTAATTTAGGTGTTAATGCTGGTATAAAAGGTAGTGAATGATAATAGATGTTCTGATTGTTAGATACAATGTTTTGTAACATTAAATATCTGTAATTAATCTGAAGTCTACCAATCGTAGCTTTAATAACCCATTACCTTAATAAATTTAAAGAGGCATTTTTAATTAAATGGATTTTTGTATATATAAAAGGGTAATATTGCAAATAAAAGCGCCACCTGCAACCGAAATACTTTACTCTCCGATGCAGTACAGAGCGTGCTTTATAGATTGTATTTAATTAAAAGAAAACCTTATTCCAAGCTGTAGCACTTTTTCACAATACGTGCGAAACCCTATATCCACAGTAAAATAGTGCGCAACACAAATAGGCCAAAGGAAGAATGAAAGTTTTATGTAAAAAATAAGAAAACAATAACGCCACAATTGGCAGTTTAAATCAAAAAGTGAATATTGCCTAGAAATAATTCAAAATAAGATATATTTTATCTTTGATCAAATCTATATCTAAATCTTGTAATCCAGAAGAGATAACAGAAGTTTGTGAAATACTTAATCACCAACATTATGAACTTATGCTCTTTCGTATCATAAAACAAATAATGAAACTAATGAAATTCTTTGTTCAAGAGATGTACGATTTGAACAAAAGCAGCTCATGAAAATGAGCGGCAAGGAGTAATAAATGATATAGAAGTAGAAATTCGAGATGATAATTTAAATAAAGCTTTATAGTATTATAAAACTGAAATTTAGAAAATCCACAAGGAAATTAAATTCCTGCAGCTGGCTGTATACGATATATCACAAAAAGAGGTTTAATTCTTTGTAAGTAGGTATATTTAATAAACCCTTAGAAGGGCTACATTAAAATAAACAAACGTTTTCGGAATAATAATTCCATCATCAGGTTAAAGCCTGAGCCACCAAAATATTAGGGTAAAACCCTTTACAGAAGTTAAAGTTGCCAAAAAATGTACATATTGTTGTTAAAAGTGAAGGATGTTTAAGATTATATTAGATTTAACTTCAGGCAACATACGATATGTTAAACCATCTCCCGTCATATATTTTCGATTTAATACGTTTTGCTCAGCTGCTCCTCAATTATAATAGGTGCGATTTTCATGTTTTAAAATCGATTAATAATGGAATTTTGCACTTAACAACACTGGTTCACAATGTTAGTAGTGATAACGGCTGTCAACTATCGCTTGTAATCTCATTTAATAATTTAGTACATGTTTAGTTTTAATTCTTCCTGTAGACTTAAGTATTTCAATAAGTAACTGCGAGCTCATAATTATTATAACTGAAATTTTGAATAAAATCCTTTATAAAAAGGTATATAAAAAACCCAGTTGGGCTATGTTGCATTGACAAAACGTTTTCGGAATAAATATTCCATCATCAGTGTCAAGTTAATACATGGATGTAGCCACTAAATATGTGGGTAAAAACCCTTTAAAAATTATTAAATAAGATTTGATCTACATTATGTCTAATTTACATTTAAGATGTTAAAGTTACCGTTGGATAGGTAACAGGGCGACATATGACTCTACATTAGTTGCGAGTCCTGAGACGGTATGTCTACGAGGACTTTGTCAAAGCAACTGAAGACTGTCCATTCCTCTGGCATTTGCTCCTTCGTCCATATTAATGTTATTAGGTAATGGATTCTTTCCCAGAGTTCGGATCCTCCATGCTTTAATAATTCTGCCGAAATTCCGTCCGTTCCTGGTGCTTTATTATTTTTTAGTTTATTTATTATCTGAACTACTTCTTCATAACTCGGATTTTCGATGTGCAGCTCCGCCGTATAATATATTGTCTTGTTCTGATCATTTTCGTTGTCTGCATTTAGATTTTCTTCGAAATATTGTTTCCATCTCATTATAATTTTTTGCTTCTCTGTTAGTAGTTCTCCGTCCTTGTCTTTGCATATCGTTAGTTTTGGTCTAAATGACTGTGTGCTTTCTTTTATGCATTTATAGAATTTTCTGCTTTCGCGTCTGTTGTTATGCTTTACGATTTCTTGTACTTGTTTTTTCATAGCCTCTCTTTTCTTTCTTCTGCATATTCTAGTCGCTTGTATTCTTTTTTCGTTATAAATCTCACTGCTATTTCTTGTGTTTCTCTGAAGTTGGTTAAGCCTAGCTTGCCTTTTTTCCTCTACTGCAGTTCTGCATTCATCATCATACCAATCCGCATTTCTTTGCCTTTTGGCTTTTCCGACAGTTTCCTCTGCTGACTCCGTTATAATTGTTTTTAATTGTCTCCATTCCTCCCCTGCAGTATCTTCCTCTCTAGTTCGGTTGAGTTTTATTTGGAGAGCATTTCTGTAATCTTGTCTCTTTGTTGCGCTTTTGAATCCTTCGACATTCCATTTTTTGATTTGAATATTTTTCCCTTTTGCTACTGTCGCTATTTTCTGCCGTAATTTTGCCCCTACAAGATAGTGATCTGAGTCAGAGTTCGCCCCGCGATACGTTCTGACATTAGTTATGTCTGTTGCCCATCTTTTTGAGATGAGTATATGGTCAATTTGATTGGCCTCGTTAGTTCCTGGTATTTTCCATGTTCCTTTATGGATATCTTTTCTCTGAAAGTTAGTACTGACAACTACGTAATTATTTGCTGCTGCGAACTGTGCCACCCTGAGTACATTTTGACTGGTTTCAGTGTGCAAACTGTGTTTCCCAAATATATTTGCAAACGTTTCTTCTTTCCCCAGTTTAGCATTAAAATCGCCTAACGTTATAACAGCATCATGTCTTTGGATTTTATCACATACATCCTGTAGTTCTCCGTAGAATCTTTCAACGTCTTCTTCATCAGCCTCTTCCGTCGGTGGATATACATTAACCATTGTCACGTTATGAAATTTACCTTTAAATCTTATGGTGCAAATTCTATCTGATATTGGTGTAAATGCGATAATGGCTTTCCGCAGTTTTTTGGTTACCATAAACCCTACTCCTCTTTCACCTTGTCTCATTTCATTTCCAGAGTAGTATAGTGAGAATTTATTCTTATGAATTTCTCCCTGGCTCTTCCATCTGATTTCCTGCAGTGCCAATATTTCAACTCCGTATTTTTCAAGTTCTTCTGCCATACTTATCATAGCTCCTGCCTTTAAGAAGGTTCGCACGTTCCAGGTTCCAAATTTTAAATCCATAATCATGTCCATTTTTCTGTGCTGAGTTCGTCGTTGTGAGATCCGTCCGTTTGTTTCATTAGCCATTGTATTCGCAACAATTGAGTTCTACAAGGAAGGGTTGTTAACCCTTCGCTTAACCCCCTTTTCATCGGAGGACCAAGGCTCCCTTCTTCGTCTGCCCTGACCCCACCATCCACTGGGGTTGGCTACCCAGTCTCCAGTGGGGTTGCTCAGGTTACCGGTGTGTACCAGCTTGGAGGTGAAGATAGGAATTAAGTAGGAGAGGCTAAGTGATGCCAACAGGATACGACATCATGTATTGCGCTTCACTACCCCTTTACACACCGTACATTTTTTATACTTTGGTTAAAAAATCATAAATTTTTTTTTGTTTAGTGTTTGATATTTTTCAAGTAAATTGCTCCTGACGGCATAGTTGGACAATTGCATGTCGCGTACAATAAGTACTTTTTGTACTTGTTGCAAAAATAACCATCGTTCGAATTATGTATCCAAAGCCATAAATTCATACCAGCATATCTCATCATTATAGCATGAGACAAGCACAATGTAATTTTAGGGAAAACCGTCGGTTTCAATTATTCTATAAATAAATAATGTGCGTTTCGTCTACAAAAACCACCAAAATGTGTATCTGCAGTACATTACTAAATAATTTGTGGCATCGTCTACGATATCTAGGTCATGTACAAACATTTCCAACCCTGTGCGGGCTATAATAATATTTAAGAATTTACCCAATCGATAAACGGGAAATTCCACCCCTAAACACAAAGACATCCTTCTACAGTCAATCATTTTCATCAGTGCATTGACAACAGCGACAAAGGATTAATGGGGAAAAAAAGAATAAAAATCTGTCTTCGTCACCAGTTTTCCTCCCCCGCCACGCTTTGACCTCGGAAAAGGATTTGAGTGGAGTTTGTTAACCTTATTAGATGTCCGTTGGAAAACTGGCCATTTTCCAAACTCATTTCCCGCTTAATTAATGCATTCAGAGTTGTGTAATTTGATATAGAAGGCGATAATGGATGTGTGTATACGTCGGCTTCCAGTGAAGTGGATTAAGGATGGGATTTGCTTAAAAGCTCTATATCACTGCAGTATAAACAGTGCTTTAACGGGAAAAATGGGGAGTTTATCGTTCTCGTATGCTTAAAATGATATATTAGGGATTTTATGTTTTAATTTCAAATGAAGCAACAACCGTAATGTTATATTAAAACCTGTTGTGCAAGTGGTTGCATAATTTCCAAATAATCGAAGTATTTTTAAATAGTGGATTTATCGGATATATACGAATTAAAGGCATTACAAAACTTTTTAGACAGATAAATGCAGATATAAGAGAAAATAAATAATAAAAAAGAAGCATTGTAAGACGATGCTTGAAAAGATGGAGCAAATGTTATTGCCGGATCATGCAATAAATGCTTACGAAGTAACTGGTTACGACATTTTTTAACAAAATATACAACAATGAACAGATCCTATGTAATACATTTATATCTAATTCCTAAATTATTAAATAGCATTTGGTAATTTCTGACATAATAAAATAATAAATTAATGTTAATAGTATTGTATAGTACATTGTGAAAGTAATTTTTTATTTGTTTTGTTTCAGGTAAGATACTAAATATCCTAAAAAAATATTTATGTAAGTATGAAATATTTTACAGTAAATTTGTTAGAGAATTTTTGATATTGGTATCAGATATTCAATAAAAATTGTGGACAAAATCAATCATAAATATCTATAAAAACTATAAATGTGTTGATAACAGCTGAAAATACCGTAAAGATGTTATCGATGTAAGAAAATATGTTCAAAGTAGGGTCGCTGCCACATTTTTACAAATTTAGTGCTAAGAAGATCTCAGAAACTACATAATTGTGAAAATGTATAATATATTCTATTTATTATTCATCACACATCAAAAAACTTGTATCATATTGTAATGGTTTTCCCAGAAACTGTTTCTAGAGCAGTTATTAGGGTGACAAATTTATAAAACATCAAAACTATCAACACTGAACTTTTTTTTACATCTTTAAAGAGAAGAAGGAAAATCTGCATACAGACACATGTTACTTACCCAGGTAGTGTTGGGTTTCTAGTACCCTAACGAAGTTGTACCAGGACGAGATGTCCTAGGGAGTTAGACCTTTGACACTTTGCCCCTCACCACTCCGAGACGGTCGGCGTCCAACTAAAAGCCTCTTCCCTGTCACTCCAGACATCAGGATAGAAGGGCTGGTTAAGGCAAAACATGTCTCCTGATATCCTGATATCACCCGATTCGATTCTCGTTCTTTCTCCGACACATTCATCGAGGAAACCACACTCACACGAACCACCAAAGACTTTCAACTCCCTGCCTTAGCAAGGCTAACACTGAACTACAGGTTACTCTCCAACTGACTTTAAACTGTCAAGGGAGTCAAATTTATATATTTTTATGTAATTTGTAGAATTTACATGATTCTTCATTTTATTCTCGATATTTTTTTGGTCCTTCGTTTGGAATTCACTGGTGGTGGTTGTTACGTTTGGGAAGTCCCGCGGATGCTTTCTGTGAAAGATCCCTGATTCCAAATAATAAAAAAATAAATTTCAATTACAAAAAAATTATTTTCGTATTAAAACACAAAAATGGCTTAAAAATTTTTATTTCTTTATCGTTGGTGGTACAAACTCAACTACTCACATGCAAAACTAATACGTATTATTATATTCCTTAAGTCAAAAAGTCAAAACAAACGTGTCAAGTCTTCATTGACTCGACTGTGGTGGATGGTCTGGTGTCCTGCGGAGGAGAGCGTAGATCAGAGAAGGAAGGGCTTGAAGAACATGTTTTTTCCGAATATTTTTTTATGATTCTTTTGATTTACTTACTCTATTGTTACAGATTGAGGTCAGCTGTGGCTGTTATCTCTTTATGGACAAAAATAATTGTGCAATGGGATAGGAAAGCCAAAGAAAACCGATTCCTCGCAGTCCATTTGCAGTGCAGTAGTAAATAGGCATTGCTTCCAGAGAGTCGTTGTATTTGTTAGGGAGTTCGTTGCTGGCAGAGTTTTACAGTTTTGTGAGTGAAGAAACGAGTTTCTTTCTCGGGTGTCGATGTAAAAAATTGACGAAAGATGAGCTTAAAATTTTTAGGATGTTTTGGGCTCGAATATTCTTGCCTTGAAGATCGCCTTCTTCATTTCTGAAGGTCGGCAACAATTATGTCACATCTGTGTCTATCCTATACGGCCGTCAATAGGGATTGAGTATCGAGACCCTCTAAATGTTTTTAATGGTCATATCTTATCTGGACCTATGCTTCCTTAAATTTTCTCCCCCCATCAACAATCTCAAGAGCTTATATTGTCTTCTCCGGTACAAATGTCCTAAGTAACTTTTGCGTTTATTGATGATATTTTTTTCTGTCACGGTGCATTTTGCACAATACTTTCTTGTTAGTGACATGGCCTGTCATGTTATTTTGAAGTTTCTCCTAAAACACTTCTCTGTCCCATGTAGAATGTAGAATGTAGAAAATGGGGCGGCCAATAGAGCCTGATACACTGCGACCTTTGCAGATCTATTGTGTTTCCCCCTTATTTTAAAGCACTTCATCTAGCTTGGTCCTCTTAATGAGACTCAACAGCCTTGATAGTGGCCTTTTCATGTAGCCTGGTGCTTCCGGTTTTTCCTCTCCGAGTTCTAGAAACCGCATTCGTGCGAGACCTTCGCAATGGCACAGAACGTGTAGAGCGGTTTCCTCTTCTTCCAGACAGAAACGACAGGTGTCCTCTTCTGTCAGGCCTATGAGACTCAAGTGTCTATTGAGTCTACAGTGCCCAGTGAGCAGACCCACTATCATTCTGACAGTCCTGCGTCTGTGCGAAAGTAAGTCTGCTGTAAATTTAGCCGAATGTCCTTTGATGAACTGTTTGGCCTGCCTCTGTCCTGGTGAGTTGTTCCACCACTCAAGAGACTTCTGTTGCACCCATTTGTGTATGGCTGCCCTTTTTATCGTATTTGCGATTCCAAAGAAGGGTTCCGGACCAACCAGTGGCGTAGATGCGCCTTCTCGGGCCAATTCATCGCCCTTCTCGTTGCCACGATGACCCTTATGTCCCGGCACCCAGGCAAGTGTCAACCTGTTTTGACTTCCCACCTGAGAAAGGACATCCAAACAGTTCCATACCAGCCATGAATCGACCTGTACCGAACTGAGAGCCTTTAGAGCCGCTTGACTATCCGAATAGATAACGATGAAGTCGTTATCTACATTTCGGCCGATTAGTTCCATAGTGCACCTGTGTATAACAGCTAATTCGGCTTGAAATACGGTCGCGTATGTTCCTAGACATACCCGGACTTCCGTCCTTGGTTTTATGCCATATATTCCAGCCCCCGTACCTGTATCCGTTTTGGAGCCGTCCGTATACCATATTGAGTTTGCTGTTAGCGGCGGACCAGTTTCCCAGTCCTCTCTTTTTGGTATTGTAATTTGAAAATTTTTGTTAAAACTATACCTCGTAACCATTCGGTCTACAGGCATTCCTAGAACGGGGTCTGCCTTTATGTCCTGGTATAGCCTTAAGTTATCAGCTCCCTGCATCATACTTATTGGAGCTTGGCCTTGGATCAACCGATGTACTGTTGATCTGGCTTCACTCTGTATGTATATATGCAGAGGTGGTAGGTTTAGCAGAACTTCTAGCGCGTCCGTTGGGGCTGTTCTCATGGCTCCTGTAACACTCAAGCATGCAAGCCTTTGTGTGCTATTGAGCAATCGAATCGCCCCGGACTGTTGCGTTTTGTTCCACCACGCCACTGAACCATAAGTTATCATGGGCCTTATAACCCTTGTGTATAACCAGAGGTTGATTTTAGGATTTAACCCCCAATTCTTACCACACATTCGTCTACATGTGTTCAGGGCCATAGTGGCCTTCTGTGTGACTTTCTGAATGTGTGCATTCCATGTTAGCCTCTGGTCGAATATTACATATAATTCTCTGTCGCATATAAGAGAATATTATTTATGTATGTTTTCACGAATAGATACCTAGTATCCAGTGAAAGAGTTTAGTAGTAGTCAAAAGGTCATTCATTTTAAGGAATGCAGATCTTGGGTATTTAATTTGAGCTCTTTAACGTCTAGGTCTATATCTTTAGTTATCCATGAACTTCTTTGACGACTTCTATGGGGGTGTTACAAATTTGAATGTTAACTTGTAGATTTGGATGTTTGTTTACTACCATTGCTTTTCTTTTACTAGTGTTGAGTTTCAGACCAAAAGATTCACCTTCTTCTGCTACTGCGATACTGATGGTTTTACCACTGGACGCATTATGGCCACGGATAGTTTTTAGAGGGTAACTTCTGCTTGGAGAGGGGAGCCTTTCGAGTATGGTTGGAATGTTCGATAGTTGACGTATTAGGTCAAAGCAGAAATCGCTGGATTTTTAATTTACTTTACGCACAATACTCCTTTCCAACCTTTTCATTTCTTTCAAAGCTGTTGATCGTGAACAAAATTCTATTTGGGCTTTTTATGTACGTCCTTCCTAATTTTGCAGCAGTTCCGATATCTCTTAGTCATTCTCTGCTACTTTATACTATGGTTTGGTTTAAAATTCTGCAGTCAATTGGCCTCTTATGATCTATCGTCTATTCAGAAAAAACTAATTGTTTATTTAATGTATTTATATCTGCATCTTTTCAATAGTTTTTACTTGTGAATCTTAAATCTTTCTCATTCCCTTTCATCTAAGCTTTGACCTATTTTTAAGTGTACTTACATTGTGATAAAAAGGTTGTTTTGCGAGTTATTAATATCTGGCGGTCCTTTTCAATTCCTTCGATTTAAGTCTTCTCCATCTGATAAACATTTTATTTCTTAAATATTTTATATTTGTACTGGATAGATACCATTTTCATAGATGCTAATAATATTCCGTACAGTATCCTTTATTTTATCGTTATGAAAGTGAAAACTGAAAATAACAGGTCCTTTCCGTCTATAACCATCACCACAGCAACAAGGTCGTTTGATCTACGTGTTTTACCGATCATGTAGTGAGAATGGAGACCGAAAGGTTGCCAAAAAGCAAAATACCTAGATAGTAAAATGCAGGACGCAAGACCAAAAAACGTCAACAGAAAACATGAGAACCTTGAGAAGATTGGCGCGGAAGCGGCAAGGTTGGAGGCATAGTTTGGAGGAGGCAAAGGCTCGATTTGGGCTGTAGCGCCATGTGAGAGAGAGAAACCCCATTCCACATTTGATGGACTATAAAAACAATGTCTTTATACAGTGACCAGGCTCCACCAACTAACGAATAATTAGAAGACCCGATACTGAAGTGACACCGACAATATCGTCACCTTTTCATTCAGCAGCCCTAGAGCTGAAACAGTTAAGTGTTTAATAAAGACAATTTTTTTATTAAGGCCTTCAGCCACCTTTTTATCTTTGGATCTTTAGCCATACAATGTTTGTTTGGACCTCCAGTGATTTTTTAGGCCTTTAACCATCTTGTACAGGACTTGCTGTAATGTACAAACAAGTCCTTAATTTTACTCAATAAAATCATTATCATCATCACCATCATAGCCTTCTGCATCCAAAGTTGAATTTAAACCTTCCCTAATTTGTTCCAGTTTTGTCCGTTTTCAGCTTTCTGCAGCAATTCTCAGCAATTCTTTTGACGTCCTCTGTCCATTATGTAGGTGATCTACCTCTGCTTTTTTTGTTTGCTCGTGGTCTCCACACTGTAATTTTTTGGCCCGCAGTCATGCTATGTATTCTATGAAATCGGTGACACCTGTCTTTCTTATTTCTTTGTTTCTAATCCTGTCTCTGACAATCAGTCCAAGTAGCGAGCTTTATATTCATCTTTGGGTTACTCTGATTTTGGTTGCTGTAGCCTGGATTAAGAAAAGTATTTCGGTGCCGTAAGCTATGACTGGAAGCACACATTCGTCGAACGTCTTGTTTTTGAAATAATTTGAAATATCTGATAGAGACTTCTTCTTTGTAGTTCAGCAGTTTGGTTGTCTCATTTTATTAAATGAAAAAAACCAGATATTCAATAAAATATGTTTGTCTAAATTTTTGTGTTTTGTGCTTTGATTTCTTTTATGAGCTTTCTCGCTACCATTGTTTGTCTTAGGGATTACCCAAACTACCTCTGAGACGAGCTAGCTAGGGTAGGGATCTCTGTGATTGGACAACTGTAGTGGAAGAGATACTTTAGCTAAGGTTGATCAACTTACGTTACTAAGTCAATCGTTAATTTCAAAACGATGCAACCCACGTGGTTTGTACCTTACAATAGTAAATTACAAACTGAAAGGAAAAAGAAATGCAGGACTTCCTATGAGGAGATAAGATGGTGTTTTATACCAAAACAGACAACAAATGCACAAACTCTGGAATGAAGAAGAAGATGAGAAAGTATTCTATGTTTAAAGATTGGTAAAACCCTTCGAAATTTCTGAGTTATTCCTAAAGTAAATATTCAGTAAATGGGACTACTTCCTCTACATTTAAACATTTTTATTGATATGTCATTACTTTCACAGTAAAATGAAATCGTAGGCTTCCACGGCCAGAGTAAGAATTATAGTTTATTCGTCTTCCGGGTTTGGACCGTGTCATTTGTGAGTGACCCAAAAGTGGGTTCATCTCGACGTTTCGCTACAATTGTATGTAGCTTCTTCAGGAGAACAAAAAAAGAAAAAGAAAACAAAAGACAGGAAGATGGGTAGTTAGCAACGGTAACTCAGTTACTCAACGCAACCAGAGGCGAATACTAACTACCAAGATGGGCAATTGGTCACAGTAACTCAACTACTTAACGCAGCCAGAGGTGAAAACCAAATGCCAGGACAGGGATTCACGTCCAACAGCTCAGAACACTAACGCGTCGAGAGGCGGGGAGTGAATCCGAATGTTATTTTGAGTTTATTTCTTCAGTATCCGTATTGAAAAAGATTTGTAAATTTTTATCATTTATACGCCATACTTACAAGGAAATTTTGCAGTTTGATGCACTTTATGCAAACTATGTTAGAAATATATACAATCTCAATATGTACGATAATATATGCCTATCTATTATGTACGAGTATATAAACAAAAATTATAACGCGAACACTGAAAAGATCATCAACTAAATGATAATTAAAGGCACTTCGTTGGGGGATAGAAGGCACATTAGTAGTGCGGTACATTAGATCTGGAACAAGGGGTTAGGTATATTTCGTTATTTGCCCAAATCCCCAACTTTTCCATTTGGGAAGAGATTTAATTAAATCCAACCCGCTTTTACTTTCGACAAAGCTCAGGAAATGCTCAGTATATAATTAGAGTTGACATGACGAAAGCACAGAAGAAAATTTCTTATTAAAATAGGATGTGAGTTACTTGGAATAGATGACTAGAATTGTAAATATTTGTCGATAAATAGAGCATTAGTAAATGGTTTAGAACGCTCAAAGCCATGTAGTATACTGGGTGACAGTGAAAATGCAGAATCCAGTAAAGTGGTAGAAATTTTAAAAATTTTAGAACATAATGTTGTTTATATTTGGTCCTGATCGATACGTAGCTTCACTTTTTCGTCGAAGTTTGACGATTATTCTGGCAAATTTATTTCTAATAAAAGGGGATGCTTTCGTTGGTACCATTTTCTTAAGAAACTGTAGCCTTTTTTCTTCCACTCTGTATAAATTTTAAATTTGCATCTTACAAATATTTTAAAGAGAAAAACTTAAGAATTGTGCCTCAAAATTTTCGAAAGAAAAACACTTTGGAAAATTATTTCTTCAGTGAAAATCGAAACAATAAAATAACGCATTTTTAATTAAAATTGTGAATATTTACAATTAAAAATGGTAATTAACATAAAAATTCCAAAAAATGATAATTTCAAAATCATATTAGGGGTTATAATCTATTCAAAGGATATGTATACAATTGAAAAGTTGATAACCCACAAACTGACCTAGTTTATTCCTTTTCTCCAACCACTTGTAAGTGGTTTCGATCTAAACAGATATATAATATTGCCGGGATAATGTTTTGATTTTAGGCCCTATTCAACAAGAGCTGTGTTTGAGATTTAATAGATATTGGGTGAACGGTATTCAATATAGATCCTATTACACCAATATCATATTCTGAATACCACTAAATCTACACAAGTTCAATATAAATTCTATCTTATATGTAATGTGATGATAAAATAGTGAGAATTATTTATGGTTATATTGAATCTAAAATATAACTATTGGGTTCCAATTACAAAATATACGAGAAATCATTGTGGTTTTTACTGTTGTATCTTTGTTTTTCTCTTTTCTAATATTCGTGATATAATTTTACACATACATTAGAGTTTTTTATACATTTTATATAAATATAGATCCTGTAGATAGCAGAAAAGGAATATACCCTAGTACGAGCCCCATCCCATATCAGTTATACTTTTTCCAATGTCAGTTTGCCAAGCGTCGGCTTTTGAGATTCTTTGATGCCAATGCCGACCATTGGCGTGGAAATTAAGAAAAGGGATCAGTTATCAAACGCATATTTCAAGAAAAATCATATAATTTTTATTAATTTTTACATAATTATATTCAGGAAAATTTCTCAATTTTTGGGCAGAAAATGTTTAAACAATTTTTTAAACAAATTCAAAATATCACCTTTTGTGCTCCAAAAAATATTTTTTAGGTTTTTGGGCGACTCTAAATAAGATCTATGTCATTTTTCTCAAAAGGTAATGGTTTTGGAGATATAGGCTATTTAAAATCCGAAAAATGCGATACCTAATATGCATTTTCGAGGCTTGAAAAATATGTAAATGAGTATTTTTGAGATTCAAGAGTATCTAAACTAAAGTCTCAACATTGATTTTGGTGAGAAATCGGAGCAATATTTTCCGTAGCAGAAAAAGGTGATCTTTTGAATTTGAATTGTTTCCGGCAAAAATGTCCGGCACCCTTCAACCTTCGATTTGTTTAAACGGGGCATTTTTGAATAGGACTCTTCAAAGGACAGAATCAGTTTTTTTTTTCAAATGGGAGCGGGCTCACAACATCGAATAAATAACAAATTAATTCTTTCAAATTAAAGATTGTTAATTTTAGTGATTTATAAGAATATTGGACTTATTATTTAGTTTTTACATAAACCATAATATTTTTTTACAATTATCTGTAAATAATGGCTCATTCTGTCAGAAAATTTTAAAAGATTGTCTATCCAGCAATTAAGATAGTCAACTGAAAATTAATTTTTAAACACGGCCTACTGTTAATGCACAAACAGGGTGAATCTTCAATATTTTGCTTCGAGTTAGAGATATCTGAAAAAGTTATTTGGAAAATATGTTCCAAATATTATTATAACCCCACATAACAAAGTTTTATGTCAAAATTCGCACTTTTACTTTTTTTATTAATTGAAGAGCTTATTTCCTAAGTGTCTTAAATCCAAAATTTCGATTTTTTTCATTTCCAAATTAGTTTTTCCGATTTCTCTAACGCGAAGCAAAATATCGAAAATTTACCCTGTTTGTGGATTCGCAGTAAGCCGCGTTTAAAATTTAAATTTCAGATGACTATCCTAAAAAAATGTGCACTATCAACATGTATGACTGTGCAAAATGTCAAATCTGTATATATTTTAGTAGCTGATATATAGAGGTGTCTTCATCTTAAATGCGACACACTTTATAATAATGAATACTAGTGTTCAAGATGCATCGCGATAGCTGTAAAGAAATTAATTAGAAGGACTGAAAAGAATCGTCAGAGTCTTCTGAAGTCGAATCGTTCCCAGGTTGGATAACTATTGGTGCTATTGCCGGTAAAACAGGATATTCGTTTTCTATTTTTACAACATGAGCTTCGCAATTTTTCCACACATCGCTATTAATGCCACTAATTATTTCTCGAATATTCTCAATGGCCATTGCGCTTAATGTTGGTGACTGATTATATTTTCGCAATCGTTTTTTTACGGTACCCCAAACCATTTCAATTGGATTAAAAAAGCAATAGTATGAGGGTAATCGCAAAAGAGTATGGCCGTGCCTGCTGCAAATGGTGTCAATAACGTATTCGTTTTTAAAATTCCGACTTTTGATAATTCTAATTAATTCTTTAGACTATACATTTAAGACTATTCTTTGGGATTGTACGTGCAAATCTTTATTTTTTAATTCGGAGCTGTCATTAACATAATTGTCATTATTTATTGATAACACAGAAGTTGATGCATCTTAAAAAATGCCATCCTAGAAAACTATAATATTACTTACCTTATAATAAGCCTCCGCCTCTGCAAAAAGAAATATTTTAGGGTGTCACATAGCGAGACAAACAGGTGTTCGTTACGATTTATAGCTTTGCGCTTCGCTGTTGCCATAATGCATGAGTTTAAAATTAGTGAATATAACTTTAATACCATATTAATATATCTGCAATTTTTCATGTTTCCAGGTAAGGTATAAAATCAATGAAATTTGGAAAAAAATAATACAATTTTTGAAACCGTTTTTGAGAACTTGGATTCTTAAAAGTTGTCTGATTTCTTAAAAGTCGATCATTATGTCTATAAAAGTATTACCGCTAAATTCACCAACATGGCAACGTCGATATGGACGGAAGGTTCAAATTCTCTCCAGACTACAATGTTGCCGATATTCGAAAATTACTTAGAGTATAAGTAATATATACAAAGTTCACGGTTGCTTTAATTCATTAGTGAAGAGTCCATGGAAATATTAGTACCTAGTTAATTAATTTATAGATATATTTTTTGAGAATATATTCATATTATTTTTTAAGAGTGTCGTTCGTTGACTAGCAATTAAATAATAACGAATAGAGAATAGAGCATATTTTTTAAATATAACCTTAGGAATTTTAGGAAATATGTCTGACAACCTTGATTTGAAAGGCGGTCTCTTTGATACCAGAATGAGGCATGTTTATGTTGGAAAATTATTAGTGGATGTACTATAACCCAAAGTTAGATTGATAAGAAAATTAAATTTTAGAGAACAAAAATAAAAGCGCAGCGTAAATTTTTTTTATTTATTTATTTACTCTGTAACCACCAGGGTTATTAGCGACCTAATTTAATATAGGTAAAGTTAAAGAACAGTTAGAGTCTTTAAGATAACTTATAGTGTTTTTAATGTTCATGTTTTTCCCTAGGGCTTCCTTTATATTATTTGGGATAGTGTGCTTCTTTCTTGCTGCTTCATGTTTTGCACTGAATTAGTATATGTTTCACGGAGAGTGTTACTTGACAATTTTCACACATTGGCGGCACAGTTCGCGTAAAGAGGTGTTTATTTGTAAAGTTACTGTGTCCTAGTCGCAAACGTGTTATTCTCACTTGGTCGTGTCTATTCGCTGTGGTTTGGAGCCACGGTTTCACTAATTTTTGATTTCTTGAGTTTATTTTGTGATTCACTCCACTTATTTTGCCACGCACTTACCACTGTATATTTTATTTCTGATTTGAAGTCATCTGAAGAAACCTTATTAATAAGAATGGAGTCCTGGCTGAAGGATGCTAAGCGGGCTAGTTCATCTGCTTCTTCATTTCCTTGTATACCTGAATGTGATGGAACAAACATGAAATCAACAGTGATCTTATTATTTAGAATCTCTATTTCTGATTTGATATGTGAGGTAATTGGATTATTGGTATATAAACGTTTGATAGCGTGAAGTAAGCTTAGTGAATCGGTTATTATGAGAGACGAGGACTGTTTTGACTCTTTTATGTGGATAAGTGCTTGTAATATTACAAACAACTCTGACAGTTAGTACCAATATGTTTTCCGGGTATATATACACCAGCAATGGTCAAATAAGGCTCACCCTTAACTCGTTTATTTTTTCGTATGTTTCTTTTCCATGATGGTGTACGTCAAAGTCGCTTTTTTCCTTTTTGTGTCGTATTATTAGACATTTCAGGAACATTTGACGTATTAGGGATGGCTTCAGGTTCTTTATTTTCTCCATCAGAGCTAAAGGAATCATCGGATGCAGTATAGTTTGTAAGGGACTGAATTTTGTGGTTATGTTTATTTTTAATTTGCACATAATCTTCGTCAAGGGATATATGGGTGCCTTCAAAAGGATCACTGCCACTTTCTTTATCAGAAGACAGTATTTTTAACTTTAAAATTGTTAATAAACACTGTGAATTACTCAAAATAACAACACCTTGATGCCAACAACAATAACACAATGAATGATAACCTATTTGACTGAGGACTAAGAGCACTATGCATTAACCGGTCAAGTCCTGGACTCCACCGGTTTATACAAAGTATCAAAATGCAGGCAACACATTATACGCTCTAGTATTGATATATTTAATTATATAGAGCTGCTTTATGCACTGGAAGATGTAGAATTTTATACTGTGCATGAATAAATGCTAACTCATTTTGTCCAAAAAGTGGACTTGCCCAGTTTATGCATTGGACCCTTTAATTATGAAAAAATTAACGTATGTTGACATAAGTGAATACATAGCCAGGGTTTAGTGAATTGTTTTTAATGTTGAAAAAAAAATACCATAAGGGTAATAGTTATTAATACTAAATAATATTAATTAATATGGGAACTTATAAAAACATGCAGAGTATAATTCGTTTACGGTAATCGAATTATCTGCAAATTCAATAGGTGGGCCAACTGATATGCGAAGGGTCTTGTATACCTACATGAACCAATATTTATGTTCGAGCTAAAAAAATCCACCTGAAATGTTAGTTGAAACAGAATATATTCCGTTAGAAACCGATTAAAAATTCCGGTAATGCAATTAAAAACCCGCTTGCAAATTATTAATGAATTGTCAACTATTAAAAAGAATAATTTTAATAATATAATATAAATGACAACGACTTATCTGTTGACGAGTCTTACAGTCTTATAACTATTTTATTTAAAAAAAATTTCATGAGGACCTTTAGAATAACTATATTTATCAATATTGTAAGTTGAGATAAGAGTTCCTCATGGATCGATATTAAGGTCAGCTTCATTCCTATTATATATAATCTATGTCTTGGAAAACTCTGTACAAAGCTGTCATATAGCAGTATTTTAGACACATATCTGAAAAATAAATGTAAATTCAATGTATACTTAGTTGGTAAAGCATTCTTAGAGGAAAAGATACTGTGCATTCCATAAAAGTATCTCTGGAAGACATTTTACTACCTAGTACTACTACGTAGTACTTAGTTTACATTTTCCGTTACTTTACTTTTAGTAAAGCAACGGAAAGGGTAGTAAAAGCAACACTGAGAAGTAGTAGGACAGGAAAATAGTAAAAAGAGGCACTGAAAAGTGTGAAACTTGTCATAGTTGTGGCTTAAGTAACACATAGACAAATTGTTCCCGGAATGGTACAAAAAAGTCAAATAAGTTGTCCAAACTGTCATTGTGAGGGTGAAATAATCAAGGAAAAATAAATAAAACATAACTTCTTCAGCTATGTTTTCCAAGACTTGCGGAGCTATATAAATATATATAACATCAAGAATACCATTCTCTAACAATAATATTACAAAAAATGCAACGAAATAAAAAAAAAATAATAAATAAATATATTGTTCTTGAAAACTTCGAAAAAGAAAAGTAGCGGCTGTTTGCAGGTGAAACATATTTCATTTAAATATTTTGATGACAAAAGTAATCTCCCGATATATTTTTCCAATATATGATCAAGGGCGTAGCATGTGTGTAGGACGTGACCGAAATTCCACAAGCCGTATTTAGGAATTTCCCAAATAAAAGTAAGTTTAGTGGTAATAGTTCCCGCGTTTATAAATTTTTTGCCGACAGGTTTTATCTGGAGTTTTTTGCTGAGATAATTTCATTGGAACACTCAAAAAATTACTTGTAGTAATGTTTTGAGTGTTTATACAAAAGAAGCTTATGAATAGGTTTAATGATTGTTATAAAGAAAATGCAACTGACGAATCCCAAGGCAGTTGTTCTTTTTATGTTTTTTGCAATAACATCTTTGAAATTAACGTGGCTGGACAAAAATAACCAATGGGATCAAAGATTCGCTGAGCTTGTGAGAGTATAACTCTTTTAGTTATAGGTTTATCAAAAGGTTGATCCGTATTTTCATCGTCTTGTTTTAAACATAAGATGTCCTTCATTTTATTCCATTTTATTCCCAAAACGTGAGTGGATACGTCAATAGTGTTATCAGGGACTTGGCCTGTATACTACTACCCAATGAGAACAAACCTGCCTTCAGCCATTATTTTATTTGACCATTCTATAAAAAAATTTTAGTTCATGTTGATAGGCAACACTATTATCAACGTAAAAACTATTGAACAATAATTTTACAATGATGTCTTCTGGAACAGTCAGCAGTTTTGGAGCACATTTTCTTAACATCAACTAAAAATGATGTTCTAGCGAAGCCCCTAACTAAAACGGGTTACTGGTAATTGCGAATACAACACGACAGTGGCGGTCAACCTTTTCTTTTCCCGTATCATCTATCCAAAGAAAACGAAAAAAATCTAAGCTTCATGTATCGCAATATATAAAAAGGCTTTGCAAATATCAGAGATTACACCAATTTGTTTTTGTCTGAATCTCAATAAATAGCAGGAAACAAATCAATCAAATTAGCTCCCTTTTTAAGATTTAATTAGCACCGATTTAAAGAAGGTTTGTCTATTTCCTTAGATGAAGCATCATTGGCTTAATTATTAGCTGGTGGGATATACAATGACCTTCTTGGCTTAGCTGCTCCTTGAACACGTACTCAATTATATTTTCATTCAACCTCTCCTTAAATATTTGGCCGTGGGTTTCAAGATATCCATATTTGGTTGTCCTTTTTACCAAGACAATCTGAATTTATATCGTCCTTTAGAATCTATTGAAACCGTCTCAAAGAAAAGTAGTTTTGCCGCTAGCGCTGTTTCTTTACCCAGTTTATTAAGCACTTTTAAAACAAAGAAGAAAAGAAAGCGAAGTTCTTTCGAAGCAGAGTATACATACATAAGTTACGTGGTCGACGGATGACACTTTTTTATGATAGAAATAGTCAGACTGAAGATACCAGTGGAAGAATACATCAAAAAGATGCATAAGAGAAAGATAAGAACATGTAAATCTAAACTCATAAGCTAATTCTTTACCTAGAATAATTTTTATATTAAAACACTTCTACCAAAAAACTCTATTAATAAATCTCTTAAACTTAGCGTAGTTCTGTCTATTTAAGGATTCAAATTAATCTTGGTAGTTATTTAATGACTGGAACTACAGTACATTCAAGTAGCTTACACCTCTAAACGATTAATGGAATTCGCAGAAAACCTTTTGTAGTAGTAAAAGGCACGGTAAACTGCACTGGAGTTCTCCATAATCTTTTTAATTACTTACTTTACTAAATATGTGTCAGTTTTGGCCTATATTTCTAGAGTTGCAGTTTTAAGAGCTTCTTCTTACATATACCCCAGTTTTACATATACCCCAGATGTGTTGGATGGGATTAAACTGTCAGTGATACGGCGGTAACCGTAGTACTTGATGTCCATAACTTTAACATACAATTTGGTCAACTATATAAACTGTTGGTTTTTAATTACGTTTCTAAATTTCCAATAACTCTGATTTGAAGGCTTATTTCGAAAAATTGATATTATTTTTAACTAAAGAATTTTTTATGCTCGGTACGTTCCACGACTGTTTTGGTTGTTTCCCCAAAATCTCCGAATGGTAAGGTGCATTATCTAAAACTATAACTGATGGTTCACTCAGACTAGGTAACAGTTTCTCCTGAAGCCATTTAACAAACATATCTACATTCATGTGTTCATGGTAATCAGCTGATTTTGATTTTGAAGCAAAAAACAAATCTGCGTTTTCTATAAAGGCTGTTTTCCTCCTTCATGAAGAATGATGTGCCTTTTGTCTTTTCTATCTGTGTGTTTTATTGATTTTATGCTGTCGTCTTGCCAAATTCTTTTAATTCCATCCTTTGCAAATATCCATGTCTCATGTAAGTATGGGAATGCTGCATTTTCAGATTTAAGTTTAGTATATTCTCTCAAAAATTTAATTCTTTTGTGAACCACACTACTCATTTCGCATAAAAGTAACCTATTATTTTCTTTTTGAATTTAAATCCTAAATCTCTCAATACTTTCCAAATATGCAAAACTATGAACAACGGGTTAATGACACATGTATTTATTTTATACCTAAAATTTAGCAAAGTGTTAAACATTATGGAGAACACCAGTGCAGTTTACCGTTCCTTTTACTACAACGAAAAGTTTTTTACGAATTCCGTTAATCGTTTAGAGGTAAGTTGATGGAATGTACTGTATCTAAAATTGTACTTTAGCTAAAAAGGATTTAACTAGTTTATTAAATTAATTAAAATAAGCAAAACATTTGTGAAATAAATTATTACTAAAAATCCTGGATTATAAAGATACAACTAAAAAGGTAAAACGCTATTAATCCGGACTTTACTTATCAGTCTATTATCAAACCTTTTGATTTCTGTGTTGTCTACAAACATCACCAATCTATTCGTCCACAGTTCCGTTAACAAGTTCAAACGAGCATGAAATTTAATTTATATAAGGTACGACTACAAACAGTTTTTAATGCCGAATCCAATATCGCCGTCAAAATAATAATTTGCATGGCGGCCTCTTTGAGTTGGCTCTACCCTGAGCAGGAAAGAGAGAGAGGGAGAAAGAGCGAGACCCTTTAATTAAACCGGATAAACGGAGGCTCTTTATCGAAAAGCCACTTAATTTATGAGATACTACTGCCACTGCCTAGGCGTCGCCAATCAGGAGCGCCGTTAGCTTGTTTTCAAAACATATTTTCCAAATTAATAGCTGTGGCACAATTCACAAATTAAATAAGGCACACTCTAGGCGCTATAATTTTATATTGGGGTGGCAGAGAGGAAATTTGTGGATTATACTGCGAAAATTAACCTCTTTAATATATTAGATCTGCGAAAAAGCCGTTATCGAAACATATACACCAGCTTGGCATAGCTTTAACATGCATAAAAATATTTTTCTTTTCGTCTTCTAATAGAGCTAGAACCCAGCGCCATATAGAAATTCTATACATGTTTCTATCTTGGGTCATACCAAGGTCAATACTCTTCACAGACATGCCTTGCCTAAGCGTCTTTCACCAAAAAAACATTTCGAGATTAAGGATCACACTAAGTAGAATGGTGCGAAGATATATGATATATTGCTCTATCACAATGTGCAATTTAGGCTTCTATGTTTTTCAATTGCTTTTCTAGCTATTCTCTTTTCTTTTTTCTGCAAATTCTTTTCACTTTCCTTCTTCTTGCCACATAGTTTTCGATCGCATTTCGGGTATTTTTTTTATCTCTTTGTAGCTTTGCCCTGTTTCTTTTTTTCAAAACATTCCTACATTCTTCATAGAACCAGTCTTGCCGTCTTTTTATATGCTCTCTTCCTATACACTTTTTCGCTGCTTCCGACATGGCTGTCTGTATGGTCGGGCATTCTTGATCTATATCCTGTTTAACTGAATTCTCTAGTTTTTTTATTTATTTATTCCTCTAGTCTGTTTACATCCTGCTTCTCTTGAAGGCGCTCTAATTGGTAATTTAATCTATCTCTTACTTCTTGTTCTTCTTCTTCTAGTTCCATGACCGTTATCGATCGTTGGATATCATGTTGGCTATCATATTCGCTATCGTGACTTTATTGACAGCAGCTCTAAATAACGATGAAGTTGATTTTCCATACCATTGCCTTAGATTTTTGTTGTGTTGTTTGGTTCAGCCGTCTAAGGACCTCCTTATTTCTAACTCTGTCGATCCAGCTTATTTTCAGTAGTCGTCTGTATACCCACATCTCAAAGGCTGTCAAGCGTCTAAGGATAGCCTCAGTTAGAGTCCACGTTTCTACTCCATACAACAGGACAGGAAAGATGTAGCAAGATGTCATTCGAACTCTAAGGTCAATGCTAAGATCGTGACTGCAAAGTACGTTTCTCATTTTTACAAAGGCAGTTCGGGCTTGTTCTATTCGGTTTTTAATTTCTGCGGTTGGATCCCAGCTCTCATTGATATTACTGCCGAGATACACGAGTTTCTCTACTCTGTCCAGTGTGGCATCTCCGACTTTTATACCGTCATCTTATATATAATTTTGTTTGCTAACTATCATATATTTAGTTTTCTTAACATTGAGTTTTAATCCATACTGATCACAAGTCTGTTTTATTTTGTTCATTAGATTTTTAAGGTCTTCTCCGCAATTAGCAAGCACTAAGGTATCGTCGGTATATCTAATATTGGTGGAGGTTACTCCATTCACAATAATACCTTCGGTTGTCTCCATTAATGCTTCCTTAAATATTTCCTCCGAATATAAGTTAAAAAGTAAAGGCGACAATATACAGCCTTGTCTCACTCCTCTTTTTATATTTATTTCATCCTACAGTTCTTGTTCAACCTTTATTCTTGCCACTTGATGCCAGTATAGATTTGTAATTATTCGTAGATCTTTATCGTCCAATCCAGCTGTTTCCAATATTTCTAGCATTTTGTTATATCGGACTTTGTTAAAAGCCGTTTCAAAATCGATTGCACAAATGTACACATTTTGATTTATATCTCTGCATCTCTGTACTAGCACCTGTATACTAAACAAGGCTTCTCTTCTATCTAAGCCACTCTTCAACAGGTTTTGGTATTATTGGTAGTTCTTGTTTTAGTTTTGCTATTATAAGTGTATGGTCACTGTTGGTATCTGCCCCTCAGTAACTCCTGCAATCGATTATTGCCCTATCATGTTTGCTTTCAATTAGGACATGATCTATCTGATTTTTTATTTTTCCATCGGGAGAAGTCCATGTTACCTTATGAATGTCTTTGTGATCAAACTTTGTGCTAGCTATCTTCATTTTGTTCTCTGTAGCAAATCCTAATAACTTTCTCCCGTTTTCATTTGATTCCTTATGTAAACTTCGTGCCTCTGTTATTCTTGTATATATTTCCTCTTTTCCGACTTTCACCAACGATTATCTTTATATCGTATTTCTGTATATTCCCTATTAGGGTGCTTAGTTTTTCGTAGAACTCTGTTTTGGTTTCTAAGTCTTTATCTTCAGTGTGCGCATATACATTAATGATTCTTATCTTCCTATACTTTCCTCTTACTCTTAAGAGTCTTAAGTAACATATTCTGTCTGATATTGGTTGAAAATTTACAACTGCTTTGTGTACTTTCTCCGACACCATGTATCCCACTTTAAAATATCTCTTGGTTCTCACACTCTTAAACAGTGTGCTCTTTCCTATTTTTATTATTTCATTTCCCAGTTGTTTTGTTTTTTACAGGGCAAGGATATCTATTGTATATTTTTTCATAATTTGGTCTAAGTTTCTTAAATCTTCCTGCTCATAAGTACCTCTCACATTCCAAGTCCCAATTTTTATTATATCCTTGGATTGTAGCCTTTTGTGTTTATTTTTCCGTTTTCCATGATCGTATTCCTTTGCCTTGTCGTTTCGGTATGATATATCTTCCCGGTTGTTTTTCTTCTACTAGTTTTTTGGCAATTTTTCTTTGGTATTTTCTTTTAGTTGTTGTTTTTCTTCATCCCATATTCATTCTTTCCCATTCACAAACAACTTTTTATAGCCTATTTTTGTCTGTTTTTCTTTACTTTTTTCTTCCTTTTGCTATTTTAACTGTTTTTTTTTCTGTATTTCTTTTTCTTTTGGTGTCAGATCATTATTTATGTAGATGCGATCTTTATGATACTTTAACTTACTGTTCCTATTTAGTATCTCAATTTTATCCGTGAAAGTTTCTGAAAGTCAGTTTACTCAGACCAAAAGCAACTCATCCTATCAAGAACCTATTTATTAATACACTAGGTATAAGTATTTGAGGCATGAAATAGGTATCGAAAAAGACAATCAATCACAGATTTAAAAAGAATAGTCTGAATGGGTTTGTGGGTCTGTGTTTAATCAACATCGATTCCCTGTCCTAACCTATGGTTCTGAAACACTTTCTATGATAAAAAAATAAACAAAAATATAAATAATACAATGCTAGGAATAAGTCATGGATAAGCGGTGAACAAAAAACATAGATTTCGAGACACGAAGCGTATAAAAATAGAGGCATGTCACCCAGCAGATGGACCGACGACATAAAGAAAATTGCTGTTAACTGGATTTAAAAAACACAATATAGAGAGGAGTGACAAAAACTTAGGAAGGCTTACGTTCAGCAGTGGACAATTTTGGCCTTTTTAGGTAGATAGATATATATTGGAGAAAACAGGACAAGCTTTCAATATGTTGCTAGGGCGAGTTTTCTGTATCTACGCCACTGCAAGAATTATAATAATGTAAACGAAAAATCTCACAAGAAAATATCTTTAGAATCAATGATATTGTTTTTTGTCTATCTAAAAAATTCCTTTAAGTCTTTGACAAAAACTTAAAACTTACGATTAATACCTTGTATAGATCAATAACTTCTTCGGCGACTTCACTATTTTTTTTATTATTAATTTTCTGTCTTCCGAATCCATCTTAACAGATATTCGAAAATTGATGAATTAATATAATTCAAATCCCCCGAATCCCATTCCTTTGTCAAACACTTGCGAAATGAACACCAGCTCAAAGTAATTTAGCAGAGAGACTGGAGTTTGAGGATAAAGACATTATTAATAGTTATACTTTGAGATACATCTGTAGAATTGATAGGAATTAAAGAAATTATTGAACGCGCCGCCACGTCTTCTTCGGATCTAAAGCGGGGCTTTATTCGATATTGCCAGAATGGAGACAAATAAGGGTTTGGGTAAGTTTAATTTATTCGGTTATGAAAATGACGAGTTTGTATCGTCAGCTATTTGATAAAAGATACACGCTGGTGAACATGATTATCTATTTCGTTTACTATAAACTTTTTCGATAAAACTTTTTAGAACCGAAATTTTCCTAAAAGTTTTTTTTATTAAGAGAAAAATGTCGCATCAACTATAAGCGACTACATAATATCTATTATACATAGTGATATTTATGTATAGATTTAAGATAGTATCTTAGATTGTCTGTAGGACACATAATAATATCACCTAGCATCTCGAATAAACCGTTGGGTAGGCGATAATGAGGCCGTTCCTATTTATACTAACTTGCATGATGGCGTGTAGAAGAGAGTATTTTTTCGTTTTGAAGTATGTGGCCCATATACGATGTTTTTCGTATTTTAATCGTTTCATGCTTTCTGTCATGTCCAATTCGTCTTAACACTTTTTAGTTTGAAACTTTTGCAGTCCAACGAATTTTTAGAATATGCCTATAGAGCCACATTTCGAATTCCTTCAGTTTTCTTAGGAATTGGGCTTTTAGAGTCCAAGTTTCTACACCATAAAACAGTTGTAACCATATATAACATTCGACGATAACCTCAATCCGATAACCATACTCAATTTCTTATTTGTTAACATTGACTTGTATTTTATACATCCTCTTCAAGCTAGTTCAATTATGACCTTTATTTCCTTATCTTAATCTAACTGTGAGTTTATAATTGCTTCGAGGTAGTTAGACTGGTCAACTCTCTCTAACGGTTTACCCTCCAATGTTAGATGGATGTTGTCAACAGGGATTTTCGAGATCACCATGTATTTGGTTTTATCTATAATTGTTGTCCCATCTTTTTGCTTTCTCTGTTAATGATTTGTATAAGAATTCGTAATATATCTATTTAAATAGTCTTCCTCGGTCCATATTTGGACATAGACCTCCCCAATCCTTTTCCATTCTTCTCTGTTTGTCGCTATAGTCATCCACCTAGAGCCCACGTGCTTCTTGATATCATCTGACCATCTCATTTGGGGCCTTCATCTGCTTCGTTTATATTCCCACGGTCTCTAACTTATAAGAATGTTGTTTCATCGGTCTTCTTTTTGTCTTATATTGTGTCCGGCAAATCTCCATTTCAATTTTGCAACTTCTTGTCTAACATCCCTGACTTTTGTTTTCTCTCTTATCCACTCGTTTCTCTTTTATCCATTAGTCTTATGTGCAACATTTGTCTTTCCATTCCTCTTTGGGTTTTTATGATTTTGTCCATGTTTGCTTTTGTAAATGTCCACGTTTGGGAACCATAAGTAAGAACAGGGAGTACGCATTGATTGTATACTTTGGTCTTAAGATGCTGTGGACATCTTTTGTTTTTAAGAATGTAGCTTAGTTTTGCAAAATGCCGCCCATGCCAGTCTATCTCGTCTTTTTATCTTTGCTGTTAGGTTTCCTTTATTAAGTTTTATAGTTTGACCCAGATATATATAATCCTGAACTTGTTCTATTTCATCTTGTCCGATCCTCATTGTGATGTCTTCATGTGTATTTGTTATGAATTTGGTCTTACTGTAAATCATATTAAGGCCTATCTTTCCAGCTTCTACGTCCAGTTCTTTCATCATTTCAAATAATTCTTCTTTTTTATCGGTTATCCATGCGATGTCATTAGGGTACCTTAGATGGTTCAAGCGTTGTTCGAAAATTGTTGTACCCTTTTCTTCCCATTCTAATCTTTTAAAAATATATTCCAGAGCCTGATTGAAAAGTTTCGGTGATATTGTGTCACCCTGTCTCACGCCTCTATTTATTTGTATTGTTTTTGTTCCCTCATATACTTTAATTGTTGTTTTGGCTTCCTTATATATATATATATATATATATATATATAAATATATATATTGGCTATTAGTTCCGTATATCTGTGGTCAATTCTGCTGTTAATCAAAGAACTTTTCACTGCCCAATGTTCGAAAGCCTTTTTGAAATCTATGAACGCTATATATAGAGGAATGTGGTAATCATTTGCTCGTTCTATAAGCATTTTCATACTTAGTAAATGGTCACTTGTGCTGAATCCCTTTCTAAAACCAGCTTGTTCTTTCGACTGGTATCCGTCGAATTTTGTCGTCAATCTATTGGTTAAAATTTTTGTTAGGAGTTTATATATTACATTGAGGAGTGTTATAGGATGGTAGTTTTTTATATCTGCTTTATCCCATTTCTTGTGTAGGATAATGGTTACGGATTCCTTCCAGTTGTTTGGGATTTTTTTTCTTTTAATATATGTTAAAAATATAATGTAGAGTATTAATTACCACTTTTCCACCATATTTCAGCATCTCTGCAGTTATTCCGTCTTTTTCACGAGATTTGTTGTTTTTCATTTCTTTCAATGCCTTGTTTATTTCTAATTTGCTTATTTCTGGCTGTAGCTCTGAGTTGACATTTTTTATTTTAGCCTTAAGTTGGTTTTTTATTTTTTCTGGTGGTTCCTTTTTTGTTTTATATAATTCTGAGTAGAAATGGTGGATTATATTTATGATGACATCTTTAATGTTTGTTTCTATTCCGTTTACATCTTTTATTTTGTTTATTTCACACTCACCTAATTTCGGTCTTAAGCATTTCATATTTTTGTTGTTCTGCATTACTTCTTCTATTTTTATTTATTGTTCTTTTCTATTATTTTCTTTTATCATTCTGCTTATTGTTTTCTATGGATTCTATATTCTATAGATTTCCTTTTTCCTTCTTCGTTTAGCTTCCTTGTTTTATCCATAAGCTTCAATGTTTCTGTTGATATATAGTTGTTCTTTTTTAGATCCTTTTTTGCTATTTCTTTTCCTGATGTAATCATCGTTGGTGTAAGTATGTTGTCTATTTCGTCTATATCTTTATCATCACTGTCTAATTTTTGGGTAAGTTGTTCTTTTAATAGGTATTTGTATATCTCTTTATATTGCCTTAGTTTGTTTCTATCTACTAGATCCCAGTTTCTAATTATTTTTCTTTTCATTTCATAGTTAGCGTCAACACTAATTTTTGCTCTGACCATCCTGTGATCGCTACCTGTTGTGAATCTGTTAAGAACTGTTACATCTTTAATGATATATCGTAAGAAATCGTATAAGAATTCGTAAATCTTTTATAATTTCTGTCATGATTGCGGCATCGTCTGCAAATCTCTGCATGGTATTAACAATGCTCCCTCCAATCCTTACACCTTCAGTTCTTTTCTATAATGCCTCCTAAAATATTAGTTTGGAGTACACATTAAATAATTGTGGCGACAGTACACATCCCTGTCTGATTTCTCTTTGAATTTCTACTTGGTTTGTCTGACTATCTTACATCCCTATGACCGCTGTTTGATTGTAGTATAGACTTTTTATTAAATTAATATCCTTGAGATCTAGATGAATGCGGTTCAATTCATGCATGAGTGACTCTGTCAAACGCTTTTTGACTTGATCTGCGTTTCTACCAATTTCTTCATTTTTTTGTATTTTTCTTTACTTGTATTTGTGTATTTTCGTTTTTCTTCTATGAGCTTTATAATATCTGGCGGCATCTAGTCTTTTTTTTACCTAGCTCTCAAAAAATATACTGACTTTGAGCGAAAATGAATTACAGCAACATTGAACAGAGGCCTATAATGGAAAGCAGGTGTGTCCAGTGCTTAAAAAAAATAGTCTTAGACAGTATAGATAGAGGCACAAATAGATAGACCCTTATTTACAGAACATTTAATTTCCATTACATAACTTTCATAATTCTTCCCAAATGACAACCTTAATCCGCCCTTTAACGCTTCGAAATAAAAAGTTCCAAATTCAAATAATTGTTTTTATACTACGAACAATTTCACTCGAACAAAACATATAAAATTCGATATTATAATGCCGCATTAATCCAAACAAAGCTGCAGCGTTTGCAAATATATTTGAAGGATTATACGTTTCATACTCCTCTGTACAAGTTTTTGCTCCATTCTGCTTTCCATTAGCATAACAAAGTTTAAAATTGGAGAATTTAATTCGCGAATACGCGATTGGAACAACATACGCAGCGCTGAATGTGTTGGAGATGAGATTATTGGTATTTAAAAATGTAGGCCATGCGTTCATGATGAATAATTTTTATTCATAATTTCGTATCGCACCGACGCGACCGTAAAAGTTTGCTGTATACAGTATGTCACCAATTCCGCCTTTGGCCTTTGTAGATGGATTGAATACCTCTAAGTATCACTGACATTTCTGAGTGTAGGTAAAAAAATGACGCTTGGGCGATAGAATAATTGTGTAGATTGCCACGTCCTATCGAATGTTTCTCTTTTAGTTGGCGTTTCACGCTCGTGTTTGTCTTCCCTCGTTTTAATTATAGCTTTTTTAATTGGTTGCTTTAAAAAGTACTTTGTAACTTTTCTTGGATCATTTGAGTAAGTCCTTGAATGTTTAACATATTAACTTTACTATCCTTATGGTTAAAACGACAGAGTTTGAGGTCGAAGTTTAACTTTGTTACTTATTTATTTATCGTCTGACACTTGACACATTTACATATATTTTGTATACAGGGTGAGTCATGAGGAACTTTACATACTTCTACCATATGTAGAGTCCCTCAGGGAGCATATCATGTGGCCACTAAAAAATGTCAACTCCTCTTCTTTATTAATTAACAGGGTGATTTGTGTAATTGACCATTTATTTCATTTTACTGTAGTGTTTATACGGCTCATTTGATTTTTTTAATTTTTGCATGATACAGTACACTACTATCAAGCATTCGACTGGTATTAGCTAAACTAAAAAATTCCAGGACTGGCTTTGGAAAAATTAATTTAGGGATTCGTATTAAATATTACACCCTGTATAAATTTTTTTTTAAAATGCAATAAGTGATTTTCAAACTACATAAATAGCCAATGAAAACGACATATGCGACAATGTTGTCTCACTTTTATTAAATTTTTAGTGAACGATCAAATCTTACCAAAAATAGAACAACCATAATGAAGTATCAAATTATAAGGTATTAATTTAAACAAATGTTATAAATTTCAAATATTTTAATTAAAATGAGTTCCTACAACATAATCTAATACGTAGAAAATTAACATCTTCACTGTCACTTTGTATTATCTCTACGATAGAATCAATTGTTTTTCAATTTTAAATTTTTACTCATAGATCGTATTGGGGCATTATTTTCGATAAATAATAAATTAAATTGATTAAAAAGTCAAACCTCTTGTATGTGTTAGTTTTTGTTGATTGTAAATGATTAAAATTTTATATCAAATAATAATACATTGCATCAACTGTACTAAATAAAAATAAATCTAAAAAAGTTTAAAATGAAGGTTGGCGTTGACCGTTTGACGTTTCTTGATATTTTATACCCATTGTCATTATTGTCATTATCCATTGTTATTTATATGTACAAGAATACATATTTCTTCTGTCATATCTACGTTAAGTACATTGTGTTAGTTTTGGTAGAGCTTTTGTTACTTTCGTTCAAAATGCCACATCAGTTTCGACCACAGAATATGCAGACATAATATTTGTTTATGGATTCTGTAATGGGAATGGTAGGGCTGCTAGTAGAGAATATCGCAGGAGATTTCCTTATCGTCGAACTCCCAGTCATCCAACATTTGGGTCAGTTTTTAATTATTTGCGAGAAAATGGCACTTTTCCTAGTGGAACAACAGAGCGACATGTAGATGAAGCGCAGGAAGATGACATTATGGACGCCGTTACTATGAACCCTACAATAAGCACTAGACAAGTAAGTCGAGAACTCAATGTTACTCAATCAAAAGTAAGTAGAGTCTTACAAAAAAATAATCTATACCCATATCACATTCAAATGGTTCAGCGACTACATGCTGGAGATAAGATCGATAGGTTGGAATTTTGTAGATGGATTAACAATAATCGACCAACGCTATACAGGACATTATTTACAGATGAAGCCCAATTTACCAGAGACGGGATAAATAATTCACGAAATTCACGTGTGTGGGCAGAAGAAAATCCCCATGCTATTCGAGAACGTCGTTCTCAGTTAAGGTTTTCGGTTAACGTGTGGATTGGTGTCATAAATAACCAATTAGTAGGTCCTCACTTTTTTGATGGTCCTTTAACAGGGCAGGTCTATTTGAACTTTCTACAAAATATTTTGCCGAATTTGCTTACCAACGCGAACGTTGCTATCCGAGGGATGTATTTTCAGCATGATGGGGGCGCCCCCACACTTTTTACTGGCAGTGAGACAACATCTCAATAATGTTTATGGCAACAGGTGGATAGGACTTGCAGGTCCTATTTCGTGGCCTTCAAGATCCCCTGATTTCAATCCCGTTGATTACCATATTTGGGGACGATTGAAGCAACTAGTTTACGCAGTGAATATTAATAACTGACAACAATTAATTGATAGAATTATACATTGTTGTAATACTATTAGAAACGATCCCCAGAGTATCCGTAATTCAATACGTCAATTAACAATTCGGCAACAAAAATGTGTATAGGCTGCAGGGTTCCATTTCGAAAATCTATTTTGAATTATTTTTATTTTGTTACCATTATTGTATCTTTTCCAGTTCCAATTTATGGGTTAATCATAACTATGTACATATTTTTAGTTTTTTTTTAAATTGTTCTTCGTTATTGTTAGTAGTTACTATTTTTTGTTGTGCAGTGACTCAGTTTATCATTTCAATTAAAATGTTTGAAATTTATAACATTTGTTTAAATTAATTACCTTATAATTTGATACTTCATTATGGTTGTTCTATTTTTGGTAAGATTTGATCGTTCACTAAAAATTTAATAAAAGTGCGACAACATTGTCGCATATGTCGTTTTCATTGGCTATTTATGTAGTTTAAAAATCACTTATTGCATTTTAAAAAAAATATATACAGGGTGTAATATTTAATACGAATCCCTATATTAATTTTTCCAAAGCCAGTCCTGGAATTTTTTAGTTTAGCTAATACCAGTCCAATGCTTGATAGTAGTGTACTGTATCATGCAAAAATTAAAAAAATCAAATTAGCCGTATAAACACTACACTAAAATGAAATAAATGGTCAATTACACAAATCACCCTGTTAATTAATAAAGAAGAGGAGTTGACATTTTTTAGTAGCCACATGATATGCTCCCTGAGGGACTCTACATATGGTAGAAGTATGTAAAGTTCCTCATGACTCACCCTGTATAACATTACATATATGTTTACAAACGAACATCTAACTTATTTATATATTCTGTCGACTGTCCAAGGTTCAAGGACAGATATTCGGTCCATCTGTCTTCTGATTTTGAGAGAATTTTAAGCTGAGCCACTTCAAGTACCATATCTTTCTTTCTTGGACAACCTTTTTTTTGTTTCGACTAACTGTATTTTATTATAATTTTTTTAAAAATGCATCAAAATGGAGGTATGTATCATGTTTATGTTATTGTATGATCTATTGGTTCTCCACTGTAAATAACTAACCGATAGAGGAAAACTTAGACTAGGTCCACGATGAACCGAATTCGAGTAATGTGGGACACGAAAGTTGTTGACATTCTTTAATTAGGTTAGAAGTGTTTCCGAAGTCGGCAACTATTTCAATTATAGCCATTTCAAGTTCATTACGAAAGTTTCACATACAAGATTTATGTACCACTAAGATATTTTTCCTAATTGCTTTCTATCAGTTGTTTCTAAGGTAAATTGTTTTATTTCATTCACTGCGCATTTTAAATTACAGTGACAATAAACAAAGTGTTAATTATTTTTAATATTTGTTTCCAGTATAAAAATTTTTAATGACTTGAATATCTTTGTCATTAAACTATGTACTAAATTCTTTTGTATCTTTCTTAATTCTACATGTTGGACTGTTTCTCCTGCTTTTTTGAACTACACTGTTATGTATTCTTAAAATAATATTAACGTAGTGTTTTATTAGGTTAACCATTTATTATTTTGAGCAATCTTGTTTTGCATTTAGCCATTCTGGGAAAATCACCCAGGCGTTGTATGTATACCGCATTAAAAAAATGTAGTACCACTTTTACATATTTTCATTTAACAGTCTTAACACTTTCAGTTGTTAACTTTGTAATCAGTAGCAAGCGTGTACCAGGTCAATGGACGAACCGTATCACAATGAGCATACAAAAAAAAATAGTACAGTAGGCGGTATAGTAGACTAGCGCAAAGCTTCATATTACTTGGCAAATATAGGAAAAGGTTTCATAATACATTTAGAAATTCAATTTCATTTCACGTATGTGGCGAAAAATTATTTCATATATATGCAAGTTATTGGTTTTTATTAAATCTGATAAATTAAAAGGTCTTTTAATACTAATTTTTTCCTTATTGATATACTCGTATATTTTTATTATAAATTGGTTTATACATCGTATATTTAATGAGCAATTTAAAACTAAATGCTCAATTGAGCCTTCTTCGCCACATTCGCAAAATGGAGTTTCGGTTAAATTAATTCTAAATTTATGTAACGGAGACAGAGCATGGTTAAATCTTATTCTACATAGTATTCTAATCATATCTTTATTAAAATTTGAGTTTTTGAACCACGTTGAGGACTGTATTTTTGGTTTTATATCTTTATAATATAATCCTTTGTTGGATAAATTGTACATTTTTTGCCATGAATTTATCATTTTTTTCCTTAGATGAGAATTTAGATCTTCAATAACACATTTATATTCTGATTCTTTAGATGGTTCATTATATTTAAACAGATACTTTAGCTGGATTTAATAGTAACCTCATGACTATGGCAGGTTTCGAGGATATTACAGGAGCATTTGATAAAATGTTAACCTAGATGTTTTAACGAACAAATTAATTTCAATTGAATTTCTTAAACAATAATTAGCGAACTTTATAACTAACTACTAGCTGTACACAAACAGGAAAATGCATTTAAAAATAAATCAAGTAACGACTACACCTAGAACTACAAACCTTGGACTCCCCCAAGGCAGTATTTTAAGTCAAGTTCTGTTTTGTTGCATTCAATAGATGCCAGTATTAAACTAGTAAAAGTATTATATGGATTTACAGATTGCAAAAGTGTCGTAGAGAGACAGAGTATAGAGCTTAAGAAATGAACAAAAAATAAAATTTTAAAATTTCGTAAAGATAGAGCAATAAGAAATAATAATTAAGAAGAGTAAAATGTTTACAGAGGTTCAACTCCTGAAAAATCACTATCAGACTCAGAATTATCATCACTGAAATCACTACTACTGTCTTCGTCAAGATTAATCATTATTTCATCAAAAACTAAATCTAAAACCGGTTTTTTTTCCCTAAAAAATTGTTCGAAACTTTTAGCGTGTTCATACCGTTTTTTCCACTCTTCATTTGAAAATGTTTGAAAAGATTCATCGCAAAAACGATCCACAGAACTAAACTTAAAGTCGACGTTTTTATCGGCCACGTATTTCTTAAGAACTGCCCATACTAATTCTCTGGGGTTGAGATCTGGATGATACGGAGGCAGCCGTAATACCGAATGACCACTATTACCTAGTATTCTGTCAATTTCATACACTTTAAATCTGGGTTTATGGATTTGTACAACGCTGTAAAGATCTACTTTTAACATATCTTCTGAAAAAAAGTCAGATTGCGTTGTCTTAGCCACTCTTTCATTATATTTTTCGTTGAACTCATATTAGGACACTTTTCAACTTGCACGTTGTAATAAGAAGCATTGTCAACAACCAGTACACTACGTGGAAGAAGATTGGAAATAAGCATTTCCTGAAGCCATTTTTTATAATTTTCATAATTCATTTCACTGTGGTACTCACCTGTTTTTGTGTTCACCCTCGCCACACAGCGTTCCATTCGTTTTTTCATTGGTCAAAGCAATGCTGGAAGTCTTCTTTTGTTAGAGCTTCTGGAGCTCCGCCGTTTTTCGCTTCACCTCTTCCATCGACTCAAACCGGATTCCTTTTAAGGCAGACTTGATCTTCGGAAATAGGAAAAAGTCAGAGGGTGCTAAATGAGGCGAATACGGCGGGTGTTCGAGCACTGGAATGCCTCTAGCGGTTAAATAACGCTTGTTTTTCCACAATTCCGGCCGTTTGTTACAAACTCGCTCTCGCAGCGTTGCCAAAACTTTCAAATAGTAAGTTTGGTTTACAGTTTGACCTTCTGGAACCCATTCAGTCATCACGATGCCGTTAATGTCGAAAAAAAAAAGATTAGCATGGCTTTAAATTTTGATTTCGACATCCTTACTTTTTACATTCTTGGCGATGCAGGAGTTTTCCAGTGCATGGATTGTCGCTTAGTTTCAACATCGTATTTGAATATCCATGTAACCTTTCAAGAAAATCTGAGATCTGTTGACGGACGAGCTTTTGGTCAGGGGTCAAATTTTTTGGGATCAACTTCGCACAGACTTTCTTCATGTTCAATTCGTCATGTAAAATTTTTTGACAATTTCCTAAATCGGCGTTTACAGTCTCAGCAATCATCCGAATGCTCATACGACAATCTCCACGCACAATTTCATTTATTTTGGTCACTGTTTGCGGAGTTGAAACAGAAACAGGTCGACCTGGACGTTGGTCATCTTCGGCGGTCTCTCGGTCTTTAGAAAACCGTTTATACCATTCCAAAACACGCGCACGAGATAGAGAATTCTCACCATATGCTTTTTTCAACAAATTATAGCACTCAGTCGGAGTTTTTTTAATTCAACGAGAAATTTCACATTAATCCGTTGCTCATGTTTTTCGTCACACATTGTTATCGACACAAGAAAAAACACGTTCTTTTCTAACCTCTACAGAAAAAATACTACGACAGCGACAAAAACGTGTTTTCGTACTGAAAGAGTAGACACTTTCAGCTATCTAAGGCTGCATTCGTTTCCCACTCTTCCCCTCTAGGACGCCCTCTGCGCGCGTAGTCTCGTAATTTAATAGCCAGATTTCGTATACACAAATTTTAAGATTTAATTTTAATTTTTAGTACAAAAATTGATAAACTAATATATTTATAATTAATATATGTGCAATTATAAAAACAGCAAATTACGGAAATATAAGCATCATCATATCCTATAAAATTTATGTTGACAAAGGTGAGAGTAAATGTAACACTTATACCTTATAAATTAATTCAGGAACAAACCAATTTTAAAACCTTTTTAAACATGTTAAGATTCTATCTGCAATACTTTTCTTTACAAACTTCAATTTATTTCCTTCATCTAGTTCTTCGCCGTTTATCCTTTCCATCTCGTCTCTTAACTGCAAGCAATTTTCTTCTTTTAAGCGCATCTACTGACTCTATACTCTTACTTGGAAGACTTTCAAAATTCCAAGAACCCATCGTAGTTTTTTAAGATAGTCGTCACCAGGAAGTTTAAACAGTAGGTAAATTTGCAATATTAAAAGCGTTTACCATTAGAAAAGACAAGTAGTAGTTCAGTCAAGTTTTTATTAGATATTTTTAAATGGTGCCCGAATCAATTTTTTATTATCATTATGCCCAGTACGATTTATATATATATATATACAAGGATTTCCACAGTTTTCACTGTATTCCTTCACTCAACCGTTTTTTTCCAACTCTCCAATTTTTCCTGTTTAGCGAGTCCCCTTCCTGTAGGTTTCTTCTACTCGTTGCTTCGTCCACTTCATCTCTGAAAGATCTTCGGGGTCTGCCTCTCTTTCTTCTTCCTATTGGGCTCCACTCTGTTATTCTATTTATCCACCAATTTTGGTCTGCTCTTCTGACATGTCCGTACCAGGTTAACCTCTTCTGTTCGATGTAGTCTATTATGTCGGAGTTCATTCCCATTCTCCTCTTAATCTCCATGTTATTTATTCTATCTCTTCTTGTTACTCTGCAGCTTCTCCTTAGGAATTCCATCTCTGTTACTCTTATTTTGTTTTTGGTTTTCTTATTTATTGTCCAATTTTCACACCCATAAGTGAGGATACTTCTTGTCATGGTATTATATATTTTTTTCTTTGTTTTCATGCTGATGTTCTTATCCCATAGTACCGGGTTCAATTTTCGTATGCAGTCTCTTGTTTGTCCTAGTCTATTTTTTATATCTTCCTCCGTTGTTCCTTTGTTTGATATTATGAAGCCTAAATACTTATACTGGTCTGTTCCTTTGATTTGTTTACCTTCGTCTATTTCCAGCTGTTTTATTTCTGTATTCTCCGTTGTTAGGTATTCAGTTTTCTTTAGGTTTATTTCCATCCCATTCTTTGTATATTCCTGCTAGAGTTTTCTCATCATAAAACTGAGGTCATCCTCGTCTTGTGCGATCACTATTTGGTCGTCGGCAAAACTTAGCGTATATCGATTTAACCAGTACGATTTAATAAACTTATTACTAATGCCACCTAAGTGAAGTATTACCCCACACCAGCTTACATTTTGCTATACAGCCAAAATCCCTATTGTAAAAACGTCTCTTTTCAAAGCCACTAGTACTCCTTTTCGAAAAGATTTAAAACCATCTTGCTAATCACATACCAGATGAACATAACAAGTTAAATAGAAAAAAAGACATTTATTAAAAAAAAAGCGATATAAGTGGGCACGCTAGGTAAATAGACCTATTCAAGCAACAATAACAAAACAATATAATTTTATTTTTTAATTTCTTCTGCTATTACCCTCAAAAGTCCCTAATTCCTTCTCCGTCCATGTAGTTCCGAATCGGCACTGCTGTGCTGACATCTACTTGATAAAAGTTAATATTAAAGCCGGGCTAAAATCCGCCAAACTTTTGACTTTCCAAGTTATGAATCGTTGTCGTTAAGGAAAGGGAGGTAATTAATTTTTCACTATAAGTTATTTGACATTGCGTTATGTCAATATTGGTCTAGGCGAAAACTCCGAGATTAATCTGGCCGGGTGGAGGGATTTCACCACCGGCTTTTGTCTTTCGACTTTTTTAATTACCTGCAGGTTTTCATTAAAGTTTAATTTGTAGCACTGTCATAAAAAACGTTAGAGATAGTTGAGATCGTCGATCTTTACTCAATTTCCATCATTTGAAGCTTATTTATTACTGTCAAAATCAAATTTAGTGGTCGCAAATTCTAAGAAATTGTTTATAATCTAAATAATAAGATGAAAATATAAAAATTTTAAGTACTTTCAGTATTAATATGGCAACAAGTCTTTTTCTAATATATATAAAAAGTAATATTATTAACATCAAGTACTATAGTATTCAACAAAGAAAATACAGATAGAGGGAGACATATAGAAAGTACCCAGATTATAGGGTATCAAAATTTTGAAATTCTTTGTCACCACTAATTTATGACATTACGTCTTGGATATCGTTCGTTATAAAGCAATTTACTGAGCAATCACTACAGTATAATAGACCAGCAATTCTATGTCTCATTGATCTAAAGAAAGCGTTTGACAGACTAAGTCTCAAAGATGTAATTCATCTTTGAAAAAATCGAAAAAATCTACGAAAACAACAAAATGGAAGTCAGAATAGATGGACAACTTACAGAACATATAGAAATAGGCAGCGGAATAAGACAAGGGGGTTCATTGAGCCACATGCTCTTTAATTCAATCATGGATGAAATCATCAAAAGTGTTAACAAAGAAAGATGATACAGAATGATAAACAAAGAAATAAAAATATTCTTTTAAGCAGATGACGCAATATTAATAGCCCAATATGAAGACAGTCTGCAAAGACTGGTCCACAGATTTAACATAAGAGCAAAAAAATATAATACGACAATCTCATCTCAGAAAACTCAATCAATTGTAGTTAGCAAAGAACCAACCAAATGTAAAATAGAAATTGATGGCATCAGTATTGAACAAGTAATGGAAATAAAATACCTGGGAGTTATATTACACTGTCCAGCTATGGAAACCTGGACAAAGAAGTGAGAGATCAAGTACAAAAAGCAAATAGACTGACAGGATGCCTTAATAACACTATATGGCAAAACAGACACATTAACACTGAGATGAAGTCAAGAACTTATAAAGACAGTGTAAGACCAATAATGACATATCTCTCAGATACAAGACCCGACACAGCCACAACGCAAAACTTACTGGAAACTGTAGAGATGAGAGTAATAAGAATAATTACAGGAAATACGCTGAAGATCGAAAGGGAAGTGAAGACGTTAGAAAAAAATGTAACGCACAGTGTATAAATGAATGGATACAAAATAGAAAAAAAAAATGAAGCACAATGAAGGAGACCCGTGTCGTCAAAATAGCAAGAGGCAAGTCATCAATCAGCATAAGAAGTATTAGACGAACGTGCAAAAATAGAGGCATTAATTCGCCAATGAACAAGCAGAATTGCTTATAAAGAGTAAGAAGAAGAAGAAGAAGAAGAAGTTGTGGATCAGGGCCGTTTAGAGGATATCTAACGCCCGTGTGTGAAAGTTATTTGGCCGCCCTCCTCAAACCCAATGTATTAATGAAAATTTTAAATTGGTCAGATGGAATTTTTTGGAGCCTCAATAATTGTGGCTTATTGCTATATAAACATTATTTTTAAATATGTGATGGAGACCTTTTATTCCTATTAACGAGATCAAATCTCGAATCATTAACGCTTGCAATTGTTTTTTTTTAATTTTGTTTAAATTTCCATTTTGTTGCTATTTTATATTGCTATTTTTACCCCTAAAACTCAAATTGTGGTCACCTAAAAATTTAACAACATAAATTACAATTTTTAAAATAGAAGCTCATCTATCTTTTTCCATATTTATTAATTTCTTATTTAGTGAATCAATTGTTGTTTTACAAGAAATCGTTTTTTAAATAAATCCCAGATTTTGTATTACAAGTGTGACCTTGCGATTTTTCATGTGGTTCTATAACCTAACTTAAATGTCTCCAATCATTATAACCCACAACGCATCAACTAGGAAAAATGTTAAAGCTTTTGAACGAGAAAATCAATATACACAATCTTTTGATTTAGAATACACCAACCAAACTCTTTTTATTACTTACCCATTATACAATCTTTTCGTATAATAAATATATAAGAAACCTCTGCTGTATTTATTTAAAAGAAAATTCATGTCAACTTCTATCAATTGGGTAGGACCTAATCATATCTGAGTTAATTTAATAATACAAGGCCAATAGCTAGGATCCTTATGAACGTGAATTTTTTTAAAACTTGCTTGTTCGGGACATATTCAATCATAGTTGTGGTATTCGATAAATCCTTCTTCTGTTCATCTCTATTGACCACTGTCAATTCGATCTCTATCACACTTGTATCATGGGCTCAGGAAGTTGATGCTACTTCATATGATCTTAATGGGATTAAAAACGTTTCTAGTGAACCACTAACCTTTTCAACTAGTTATTCTTTTTGCCATTTCCTTTTTCTTCTCTAGGCTCCAGAAAGCTTTTTTCGATTATCAGATATCTATAAAAAAAACAACTTAATTTACGATGCGCCAAAAAAATGTTATTTTTCACGATTTGAAGAAGTCTACAGCAAACTGTTTGTTGAAAAAGACCAAATTTTACAAAGAAATTTTCAGAAACTTGTTGACCTGTCTACTGTCTATTATTCATTTGTCTAAATACTTAAAAAACTTTTAATAAAAACGTTTGAAAATGAAAGATATTAAAATGTCTAACTTCAATTAAACTACATCTCACTAAATAAAAAATATGTAAAGATGTTTTATTATTGGGTATCAGATTTAGCCATACGGCTCACACTTTCTCTAAGGGAAAAATTCACTCATTCAAGTTACGGCATTAAAAGAATTGAGCTCTGGTGAGACTCTTTTCGTGTTATCGAGCCCTAGGTGACTTAGTACGTCAGAGTATCATCCAAAAATTTTCTTACGTACCTAAATGTTGAGGGTAGTACTGCATTTTGCATGGTCTTATAGAGATTTTCATTAAGACCCAGCTGTTTTGTGTTCTCCAAGAGGCACTTCGGAATAACTCCAGTAGTAGAGAAAATAATAGGTATCATCTGAGTACTTTCCATTCTCCATTGTCTCATTATTTGTATCGTCACATCTATTAGATATTATTATAATTATTAGTATTATTTAAATTATGAATTCGCCACACAATGTAGAAAGCTAAAAAATGTGATATAAATTTTATTTAATAGCTAAAAACTAAAATAGAATTAAATTAATATATGTATGTACTTACCCCCAAATACAATATTTTTAAGTTTGCTATTATTACACTGTTATATTATTACATCACCTTTAAGATTGGAATGGCAAAAATTATCCCAACGCATGCATTTATGTTCTTTGACCACAAAAGAGTATTCTAAAAAATTCACCAACCCTTTGCACGGCCTTTAGAGCCATGTGTAACAATAAGTGTACAAACAGTATTAGCAACCTTGATATTAACGACTACTTCGCATTTTTTAATGAAGCTGACATACACATACCAACATATTATAATACTCCATTATTAGATTAATGTATCTTAAATTCTTATATAAAAAAATGGTGTAAGGCAGCTGTAATCTATACAGATGCGTCCAAAACATCGGAAGGGACCGGATGTGCTTTCTACATTCCATCCAAGTCAAGAGAAAAAAATGTTCAAACTACCTCTCAATTGCTCAATTTTTAGTGTTGAAGCACTTGCAATTCTTGAAGCCTTGATATATTTCGACAGTTTAAACAATAATGCAGTTTTAATAATATCCGATTCTATGTCAGTCTTATTATCTCTCAAAAATACAAAGTTGCCCAATTATAATTCTAATTCTTCCATTTACCAAATTGTGAACATGCTTGTTAACCTTAAAAATAAAAATAAAACTACGAATTTTATTTGGGTAAAAGCTCATGTTGGTGTAAAATATAATGAGCATGTTGATTCCATTGCTAAAGCTGCAATAACCTCTAGAGCTGAAATTTTAGCAGATGAGAGAATTTGTGTTCCTGACGCTTTTTCAACCACATATCCCTGATTCCAGATGGTTTAATCATTTCAATACCGCCCGTAAATATACAACAAGTTTAATAAGATTGAGATTTGGCCACGCTTGTTATCCTGCTCATCTTGCACAAATCAAAATATACAATTCAGACTTACGCGAAACTTGTCAAGAACAAGGAGATCTTAACGACATCTTTTTTAAGTGTTCCAAATATCTTCAGCATTCAGGAACTCTTTTAAACAACTTGCAAACTCTGCAAATATTTCCTCCATATCAAATAAATAACCTATTGGCTACTAATAATAAAAAAGTCTATGATTGTCTGATTAAATTTATACATAGTGCAAATGTGTGTCTGTAGTCAATCTTATCTAAGCTCGTTAACCTTTGTTTTAACCCAATTGTTATTTTGATATAAGGTTGAATGTTCGAATAAATGAACTTTGATAAAATAAAGGCAGATATCAAGCACAGTTTTACTAATTAAATCTTGCCCAAGTACTTTCGCTTACTAGAGCATCTTCAGGGGTATTTCTTCAATTTTGGGCTATCAAACAATCGCAGAATGTCATAAAAATAAATTGTAAATTGGTAAATTGTTATTTACCTTTCTTTCCGTGACCTATCGCTAGTAATGTCTTAAACAAATATCCTGATAGGTCCCTGGACGAGAAGTGAGTATCCCTGTTTTTCCTGATATTTGTTTTTTCTTTGCTATCATTTTGTCTTTTTGTTTGATTCAGTTATAGGGATTTTATGAGGTTTTTTTGAGTCGAATAGATACACTTTTTACACTAGCAATTATTAGTAATTATAGATATACACTTTTTTATTTTCTTTAGTATTAATTATATTAGAATATTAATATTAGTAATTTTCCATTTATTATTTCTCAACACTTAATTGGCTAAATAGCTAAGTGCTAAAGCAACAAAAAAAAATACAATTTCTTTTCTTAAATTCAACCTTCTATTACTAGTACAACAATAATCATATATTTATGTTTTTATTATTTTATAATTAGTTTTTGTGTATATATAGGGAAGCTCGTGCCGTCTCCTTCATTTGCCGCCCAAGTACCCCATACCCCTTGTACCCATGGTCGGAACGGCCCTGTTGTGGATTATCAATTGTGTCATAAAAGCTACTCTATCAATTATTTTTAAACAGAATATATATAAATTTTTGTGTTTCGCTTTTTATAAAAAAATTTAGTTAATTGAAAATTCCATTTTGTACCAATATAATTTCTATCGATTAATTGGACGAGCGCCTGCATCCACACGTTTCATTAAATACCATCAAACCTCACGTTGGCCGTAAATTTTATCACCGTGTCCAGAAACCATAAACATTTTTATGGATTGTATTTTGCTCTCACGTGCAGATTTTAAATGTCAAGAATATCCCGTTCAAGCTCACAACATATCAATTACGTTTTACTTGAGCTATCGGTGATTTTTAAGATTTTTGTTTTTCTAGTGCTTTCTTTAGTCCAGTTTGAGATTTATTGAGGTTTTCATCAAACAGAGTGGACGATTTTTATCGAGGATTACTTCTAACTTTGGTTCATGTCTGTAATTTTAAACCACAAAACAACGTAGACGTCATCAAGGAAGACATACAGAATCAAATTAATTGTCAAGCAAAGATAATCAAATTGGTTGGATCCTTCGGTTGTAAGATATATGTATATGTCTCTCAGCCCAGGTATAATAAGTTAGTAGATGTCGAAGATATAATCATAAATAATGACACTACACTTTAGACAGTAATATTTAAATCCAGAATGCTGCTGCACCTAAAAAAAGAGCATTCCATTAGTGTATACTTCTAATTAATCAATTCAATAAGGCAAACACTCTTACAAAACGACTACCATAAAACCCAAATCAATAGAAGCATTCAAAAACATCTAAACCCCATTTTACCCAAAAAAACATACAGCCTGATCAACCCAAAATTTTTCTAGCATTTATCATAGGTGTCACTGACAAGATCAGTAACTCTTAACCCTCTAAACATCAAAACCGTCTTCCCTACTCACCCCAATCTTGTCAGATCCGTAAAAGACCAAATCCCCAATGAAGACCATGATGTTTACCTTGTTCCAGTTGTCCACGTACATTAATAATATCGTTTAATAATATCGATAACGAAAACGATTTAATAATATCGTTTTCTGTTTTCTGTACTTATGTGCTTTCTGTAGTTTTCCGGGTTTGACTCCGCGTTAAATAATTTTGGTTTTATTGAAAACCAATATTTTGACCAAAATATTAAGGTAAAATTACACCATTTAGTAGGAAATATGTCCCCTTTTGGCTGCAATTACTGCTTTTACTCCTTTTAGCATAGATTCTACGAGGTTTTGGCAGTTCCCAGATATCCTTTCATCTCGAAATCAAACCTGAATGTCCGCTTGGTTAGGTCTTGCAAAAAACCGGGCCAATCTAAAACATCAATCTTCTTACTTTTGAGAAATTCATTTTCTTTGACTTGTGACAGGGAGCAGACTCCTGTAGAAGAATCTCTCCTCCTTGCGGCTGACATATTTGAAGTTATGTGTCCAAATGCTGTTACAATATGGATTTGTATTTTTGGCTGTTCCTCATACCTTCGATTGGTACCAAACATCCAATCCCCATGCAAGAAAAACATTTTTTTGGCTGTATGTTTTACGAATTGATCAATATGAGATGGTGCAAGGTTTTCATTATCTGTAAATAGGACTTTTCTCCAGTCTTCTACAGTCCAATTAACGTATTTTTTGGCCCACAGTGGTCTTTGTTTCTTCATTAGTTCAAAGTTGTTTTTTCTGTGTACACATTGCCCTTCTACCATTCTCCAAAAGTCTTTTTGGAACAGTTGAGTCATGAATCACTACATCTGATGCTGCTAGATCTTGTTGGAGCTCCTGGCTTGTTTTTCTTGGGTCCAATTTGCTCTTTCGAAGTAAAAATCTTTCATGATGTTGTTTTTCTCTTTCTTCCGCATTTTCCTAACCTTTTCTTATCAATTGACCCCGTTTCTCATTTACGTTTTAAAATCTTGCTTACTACCCCCTGACTCACTCCACGCTTGCGATTTCTCTTTGTAACATATGAGTGTGTTCACTTAACGTGATAAACCTTTCAGGCTTCCTAGGCGTAATATTCATGACGGAATCAAACGAAACAAATTCACTAATTACCGAAAACAACACAAATTTTGAATGTTATTTAATAAAAGCTGAATCCCTTTCGGACTATCTATATCCCGGACTATTTAACCTTCGCGATAAGCTCACTAAACAAATATTTGTTCGCATGATGTTATCCTGAACCAAAACACAAGTGTGTATTTTCCGGGAAATCTTTTTAAGAGTAACCTTTGTGCTTTTAAAAAAACAAACATTAAATTCGAAAACAATGTTTTTAGTAAAAATTGATCGAGATAGGGATTTAAAAATATCCAGCAATTTTTTATTCTTTTACTGATCGCAAGTCGTTATTAGTGTATGGCAAAAGTTTACGTTTACTGTCTATTTAATTTTTCTATGCTTTTAGCTTTAGTGAAATCTGATTTTCATCAATTTTCTGATAGAATTACTGTATTCGTGTATCTAATTAAATGAATCAATTATGAAATTTTAAACCCTTTTTAACTCCTCGTTGTATAGTCGGTTATACTATTTTCATTTTTTAAATTAGTGACTTGATTGTAGTAGAATTTTAAATGATACGAATATCTTTCCCGGTAATTTCTATATATTTTTTTGTATTTCCATTAATTTTACATGTTAGACTTGTATCAAATGCGTTTTAGATATCCATAAAATACATAACCACACCTACTCTTTTCATAGGCGGTGGGAAAATAAATTCCCACCACAAATATTCGTTTTATCGACGATGGGAATTAGAATTTCAAACAGTATCAGTATCATCTTATCAAAAAATATTCTCCTGCATTACACTATATGGAGATGGAGTCTGTACAGTTGTTAATTAATATTTAATGGACAGTTGTGGTTTTTTCATCAATTTGCTGTCTGTTTTGTGCATTTTTATGAGATTTAAATTCGTAAATTAAGAATTAGGTAAGTAATAGGGTTTATTTTGTATACATTATGTAATGTAAGGGATATTTATTATAATCGCTTGTTTACAAAGCTAGTTTAGCTATTTTAAGAAGTTTTATAATGGAGTATGTAAGTGGGAAACATAATATTCATGTGTAATTTTTAAGGGGGAAATATTCTTTTCATTTTAACTATTTCTGTCATCAATTAATCAGCAGTTTATTGCTTTATGTAGAATTTCGATAATCCTCAACATGTGGTAGAAGCTATAAACTACTTGTACAGCCTACTGGACATTATTCATATAAAGTTATAAGGCTTATTTAAATACTAAACCAGTTATTTTGCAAGGCATGTCGTAACGAATATATTTTACCTACCATGGGGTATTACTATTAAGGGTAGAAAATTGGGGGAAGAAACTACTGGGGGCGAAGATAGGACAAGCAAAATAATCGATACTGATGCGAACGGCACTCAGGTTTTGGTAGGAGAGCTGGGGTCGTGGATAAGTAAAAGATAAGGGGGTTGGATTGGGGCAACTACAAAAATATGAAACAAACGGTCATGAATCTCTTGGGACAAAATAAAAAGAAACAGGAAACACCTCTAAAAATTTATAAGGAGCGCCACTTCAAGGTGCCTAATTATAACTATTACAACAACTAGTTGTAACTTGAGATATAATTATTAAACATAAAAAACATATCTTTTCCAAATGGAAACTCAAAAAAAAGGGTTAGTTAAAAAAAAGAGTAAACAAAATGTTAAGAAACAAAATTTAACATTTATTTTTGTGTCACCACAAACAGTTACAAAATATACAGTGAAAAAATAATACAACAATAGTCGCGAAATACAAAAATGCAAAAAAGACTTACATGTTTCATCTGTTTACAAATTCCAGGAGTTGGAGATACTATTATAAACTTACAAAATTTACCGCACAGAGATTAACCTTTTTTTTTTGAATAAAACAAACTAAAATCAAAAATAATAAAACGAGCTGTCGTGGGTTAACATTAAATAATAAAAAAAAAAACTGAACAAATAAATTGACAGCTAAAGTCAAACCCTAAAATTTTACAATTTATTAATTATTACAAATCTTTTTTGTTATGAAAGCAAATTCTTATGATTAAAAAAATGTATGTGTTTAAATTCAAATATGGTTGTATAAATTAATCATTACATTTTCCTCCCCCTGTATTCATCCGATCCTAATAGTACCGCTGAGGGCTCGGAAATACATATCGCGGAGAAGAGCACGAGTCGTTGAAAAGAAAAGACGCAACCCGGCACGTGAACCCATGCACGCATATTGAATTGATTTCGTTCGTTGTTTTGTAGTGCAAACCCCGGTAATTAGACCCAGCGGTAAGTTTTTACCTAGTTTTACCTAAACCTATAAATTGTTTTTTGATTGTTTATTGCAACCATTTAAATTTTAATAATTATTTGCATCTATGAGGAAAAGTCCATTATTTTCTCGCCAGAGTTACCGAAGGAATAGTTCTGTTAATTAAGTACTATTAATTTGTAATAGTACATTTGTTTGTTAATACCCCACATTGGCCTATCTAGCCGGATTTAAACTCATTTGTTGAAAAAATATTTTGTTTTATTTAAATTTTAATGGTTGGTTTCGTCGAATGTCGTATTTTTTATCGTTTTGAGGGTTCTTATCTTAAGTTTGCGTCTCTTGTCGTGGCTCGAGAATAATTTATGACCTTTTTGTAAAGTCGACCATATGGGACTAAAAGGGGATTATCGTCGTTTTAATAAAGTATCGAATTACAAATCGGTAATTTCGGGGTTTTAGACCACATTTTTGTACACTTTCGTTTGTATAATATTATTGGAACTTGTTAAAAATTTAAAATGGAAAAACTTGAAGAAAAGAACAGGAAGCTCAAATTTTTAAGAAAAACTGCTTTAAATGATATTCAGTTAATTTTCGATTTAGGTTTTAAGGCCCTTTCAGACGTTTCTATTCGCCCTTTATTTAAAATTAGACTAGAGGATTTAGATTCGATTCGCGAAGAGTTCTTAAAACATCACACTAATATTATTAGTAATATTCTTTCTGTACCAGACGCGGATACGATGGTTGAAGAAAATGTTCGGGAATTATTTTTGGAACAATTTTATAAAATAAAACTATTTAGTGCGGAATTATCTGAGCCACAATTTGAAACTCCAGAACCGTTTAGATCAGTAGTAGTTCCACAATCTAATATTCGCTTGCCTAAAATAGAGCTGCCTAAATTTAAGGGTGATTTTAAGGAGTTTAGTTCGTTTTTAGACTTATATAATTCGGTTGTACATAATAACGCAGGCCTAGCAGACGTAGAAAAGTTTAAGTATTTGAAAGGATGTTTAGAAGGGACTCCACTTAGTTTGATTCGTAATTTGTCAATAAATAGCGATAATTATCAAATTGCTTACGATCTAATTGTTAAACGCTACACAAATGTTCGTCGTTGTGCGACCGCGCATTGGGATGCGATCTTGGGCGTACAGAAAATATCGGTAGTTAATTCGAAAAATCTGGCTAAATTAGTAGATACGTTTTTAGAAAATTTAGCCGCATTGAAAACATTAGGTCTTCCGACAGAACATTGGGATTTTATTATGTTTAATTTACTTTTGTCGAAATTAGACGCGGATTCAGTAAAGTTATTTGAGTTAGAAAATAAATCGAATAAAATCCCGTCATTTCAAAAATTGGTAGAGTTTATTGAAACTCAGTACATTGCTTACGATAATTTGAATAGTAGCGTAAGTGAATCTAAGAAATCATCGCAGGCCCCAACTTATACGGAGCCAAAGTGTAATTATAAACATTCTAATGTGTCAAGGCATAATAGTAGTTCATCCTTTGTTACAAATTCGTCGTCAATATGTTGTGCTTTATGTAAACAAAGTCATTTTCTAAACCAATGCTCGTTATTTTTGAAAAAATCTCCAAAAGAAAGATACCAATTTTGTAAAGAATCTTCCTCGTGTTTTAGGTGTCTTAATCAGGCTAATCATTCTGTCAAGTCGTGTCCAAAGGCCTTTAAATGTAGTAAATGTAATAGTCACCTTCATAATAGTTTGTTGCACTTTGATAGAAATGGTTCCAATAGTCAGTCGTCCATAGAAAATACTAATAATCCAGGGGCATCGGGAGTCGAACAAAATTCGCCTGAAATATCACATTGTGCTGCTAGTTTTATAGGGAAGAAAAACGAGACAAAAAAGGAAATTTTGCTCGGTACCGTTTTAGTTCACGCGATTGATAGTAAGGGGTGTAAACAGCCCTTGAGATGTCTTCTAGATTCAGGTTCAATGAGTTCGTTCATTAGTCGTAAAGCTGCCAGTAGATTAGGTTGGCCTAAAACTCCTTGTTCATTTGAAGTTAACGGACTCAATTCGATGCAAACGAAACTGAATCAAGGTCAAATAAGTTTTTCTATCCAACCTCGTCATCAGGAGTCACCGGTGTTTCACTTGGAGGCTATTATTACAGATCGGGTTTGCTCGGATTTGCCGAGCACCAAAATTGACATATCGACGTGGAATTATATTAAAAATTTGAAGTTAGCCGATCCCGAATTTAACTGTAGTCAATCTATAGATTTGTTAATTGGTTGTAGCATATTTTCGAAGGTGTTGTTAGAAGGTAAAATTGAAGGTAAAGCGGGACAACCAGATGCCCTAAATACCGTTTTTGGTTATATTTTGTTAGGACCTACTAGCACACCTAACCTTTCGTCGACTTCGCTTGTTTGTCTTTCAAATATTGAAGACCCACTAAATTCTTCGTTAACGAAATTTTGGGAACTGGAAAACATACCGGAAAAGCCAGTTTCAGAACCAGAAGACGTTCTGTGTGAGAACATTTATCTGGAAACGCATAATCGGGACGTCTCGGGTAAATATGTTGTATCTTTGCCTTTTCGTGAATCGCCGCCTTGTTTGCAAGATAGCTATGATATTGCTTTAAATAGATTGCTATCATTAGAACGAAGCTTATCTCGTCAACCAAGTTTGAAAAATGAATATTCTTTTCATATGCAGGAGTATCTTGATTTAGGTCATATGCAGTTAGTCTCTAATGCCGAAAAGAAAAGGGGAAAGTATTATATTCCACATCATTGCGTTGTGAAACCAGATAGTGTTTCAAGTAAAATTCGAGTTGTATATAATGCGTCTCAGAAAAGTCCCAGTCGCGGTAAAACTTTGAACGACTATTTACTGGTCGGTCCTAAGCTGCAAAAGAACATAGTCTCGCTGTTGTTGAATTTTAGACTTAATCGTTTTGCGCTGTGTGCGGACATTCGTCAGATGTATCGTAATATTTTAGTCGCTCCTGAACACACGGACTATCAACGCGTGTTATGGAGATTTTCTAGCGCTGAGGAAATTCAGGAATATCGTTTATTAACTGTTACTTTTGGAATAGTATCTTCGCCGTATCTCGCTTTAAGAACTCTCCAACAATTAGCATTAGACGAAGGCTCTCGTTTTCCTAAAGCCGTCTCGCTTATTCGTCATGCTTCGTATATTGATGATTTTGTTTTTGGTGCTTCGACTCTCGAAGAAGCACAAACTTTAGTTGACGAATTAGTCGCTTTGTTAAGGTTAGGAGGCTTTGAATTACGGAAATGGTGTTCGAATGAATCCAAATTGTTGTCGCAATTTCCTGAATCCCATATTAATCCTCACTCCATTAATTTTGATCCAGAAGCAAATGGTCCTTCATTAAAAATCCTTGGTTTGAAGTGGATTGCACAGTCCGACGTCTTTCAATTTTCAGTCAAATTGCAAGACGTCCCTTGTACCAAAAGATCGTTTTTGTCCGAATTAGCTCGAATTTATGATCCTTGTGGTTACTTAACACCTATTACCTTTTTCATTAAACATTTAATCCAACAACTTTGGGCAACCGGTCTTAAATGGAATGATCGTCCTCCTTCGGAAATAATTCGTGTATGGGAGCAATACAAGAGCGAACTATCTCTTATTTCACAGTTCAAAATTCCTCGTTTTTTGAATATTTCCTCATGTCCCATCTTGGAGCTTCATGGATTTGCCGATGCTAGTGAAAAGGGATATGCTTGTGTCGTTTATATTCCTAGTATTGATACTCGTAACCTAGTTCAAGTTAATTTACTGTGTGCCAAATCGAAAGTAGCTCCTATAAAACAGATTACTATACCTCGATTAGAATTGTTAGCTGCTGTTCATTTGGTAAAACTTATGTCGTTTGTGTTAGAGTCGTGGAAGCATATAATATTTCAAAATGTGTATGCTTGGTTAGATTCTCAAATCGTATTGCACTGGATTAAAAGCTCCCACTCGAGATTCAAAACTTTCGTCGCAAATCGCATTTCGTATATCCAGTCCCATAGTCAAAATTATTCTTGGCATTATATCGAATCTCGAAATAATGCAGCTGATGCGCCTTCACGAGGCATGCTACCGGCCGTTTTACAACGTTTTTATTAATTTTGTTTTGTTCAGCTTTTGTCAATATAACCGCGACGAAACCACCATTTTAATTTTAATTTTTTTATTGTAGTTTAAGCTTTGAATATTTGTTTAAGATTTGTATAGGAATTGTTTGTAATAATTATCGTTTTAGTTGTTTAAGTAATGATAGTATTTAAAATTTTAGAATTCGTTTTGTTTTTTAAAGACCTTATGGCCTTTAAAGGGGGGAGAATGTTTAAATTCAAATATGGTTGTATAAATTAATCATTACATTTTCCTCCCCCTGTATTCATCCGATCCTAATAGTACCGCTGAGGGCTCGGAAATACATATCGCGGAGAAGAGCACGAGTCGTTGAAAAGAAAAGACGCAACCCGGCACGTGAACCCATGCACGCATATTGAATTGATTTCGTTCGTTGTTTTGTAGTGCAAACCCCGGTAATTAGACCCAGCGGTAAGTTTTTACCTAGTTTTACCTAAACCTATAAATTGTTTTTTGATTGTTTATTGCAACCATTTAAATTTTAATAATTATTTGCATCTATGAGGAAAAGTCCATTATTTTCTCGCCAGAGTTACCGAAGGAATAGTTCTGTTAATTAAGTACTATTAATTTGTAATAGTACATTTGTTTGTTAATACCCCACAGTATGTCTTTACTTTAAAATTTGAAAGTTACCTGGGTTTCACAAAAATTACACTTGCGCTGTAAACTGGACTTCTTAAAAACTCAACAATGGCTGGGAATCTCTGGCACACGAACAAAAAGGAAAATGGGTCACTGGAACACAAACCTTGGAAACTAAACTGGACTTGGCTTCTTAAAAACAGAAAAGGTACAACTGGATACAATGGCAACATTTCAAAACTCACTTAAAACTGTAACTGAACCATTAAACTGCTACTATATTTTACATATTTTTCATAAAAAAAGACGAACAACGAGGAACATTTTAAATTTGACGCAAAATTTGGACATAACGCTGAAGACCACCGCTCTTCACCGCCGCTCCAACGAAAGTGACGAAATTATCTTAAAAAATTGATCGCATATGTTGAAATAAACAAAACACTTTAGGTTTAAGACACATAAACAAGACACAACGGAAATTAAGACGTAAATTCTTAATTTGAAAACGCAATATCGGGCGGTTTGAACAAAGAAATATCGAAGAAATTTGCGCCTGTGACATAAACAAACAATAAAATGATTTATTATCGACGGCGGCGACCTAAAAAGAACGAAAGATTATTTTGGTTTTAAATTGAAGGATACGAACTAAGAAACATTGAAAAAATTCTTCGTTATTATAATGCATATATACGGGGATTTCAATTAACACATATACGAGGGGATTCCACAAAAATTCAAATGCTACAATATAACCCTTCTTCATTTTTGGTAGTGGACCAATCTATGATTCCTTTCAAAAAAAGTCATCCATCAAACAATATTATACCCCTAAGACCAATAAAAAGTGGTTACAAAGTTTGGTGTTTACCTGACTATTTAACTGGATATATTTGTGATTTTGACATTTGCGAGAAAGTTAAACTTATGGTCTAGATGAAAAGGTTATTCTCATAAGGAGTTCTTCTTTGACTAATAAAAATTGTCAAGTAGCATTTGCTATATATTTTTATAAAACTTATAAAAGGTATAGGCTCTGTAACTCTAAAGCAGCAGAAAAAATTTGTATGTATGTTCATCATGCCAGGTACCTCGGTCAATTCATCTTTGTTTTAGCTTTCATGGAATAGACATTTCTGTGAATGTTTTGTTTTTTTCGATAAAATAATTATGTGGAACTAGTCTCTTATTACTTTTCAGATATAGAAATATGCTAAGATTTTGGGCAGTGGGAGAAATATTTTCCACCCCCCAACTTTCCACCAAAATTTTGGAAAAGTGGACCTAAATAAAATAATTAGTTGTTAAAACGTAACTTTTCAATTACCTTTTGACAATAATATTTATCTTAATTTGCTTGAATATATTCAGCATGAATGTTCAACGTTAAAGAATGCTTCTCTAGTCTCGAGTGCATTTTAAAACCAATCTAAGTTTATTTAATATTTTACTCACATTAATGTCTGATTCTGTTGTAAAGTACTCTTAGGAAAATCTTAAGAGATGAGAATTTTCTTCGTTTGTCAGTTATAACAATTCAATCAGTGTTTTATCTGGATCAACAGATTTTTTCCGTTTTACGTATTTTATCGTATTCTTACGTCTGATTTCATAATTCTCGATTTCTTGTAAGAAGGAAAACCTTCATCCTAAAGCTAAAAAAACATAACATAAAAGAAATATAAGAAAATTTAAATAAAAAAACAAGTAATTATCTTTGCTCATTTCCTTTTATACAAAATATAACTAAAAACCTGGTGAATCTCATCAGATAAATCGCCTCAAAGATTTCCCGTTTTATAAAATCATTTTAAGAAAAGCAGAAGAAAGATTTACTGTGAGAAAATTAAAGCTGACTTCATTTAACAAATACGGCGCTTTACAATTTGTAAGAAATAAAGGGACTAAAACAACGTGACAATTAAATCACTTCATTGTCGTTGCTGCAAAGAATGGCCAGATCTTTCTTGGTTAAAGGGATCGGTTAATTTACAGACGAATTCATTCGGGATGCTTTCCAGAAAAGACGGTATTTTTGTAACACTAATTATTTCGAGAAGTATTTATTATCGATATTGTTTTTAACAATTTGTAATTTCCCATAAATTATACAATTATGTCTTGAATGATATCGATAATAATGTGAAAAATTTTGAACTTCTAATTAAAAAATGAACCCATGAATTTTTCAAAACCCCAAGCAAATATTTGAAGTGGACTTTCCTAAAAATCTACTGTTATTAATTTTTCTACTCCGCTACCATTCAGTCCTCTAAAATAATCCCTTATTGTTTGTTGAAGATCAACTCATTCCAATAATTCTGAAAGTTAATCCCCAGCTTTGTCCAGCATATCAAGCTTGCTATAATATGTGAGCGAGGATCGATATTTCCGGAGATATTTTTCTAAATTTATGTGAACTGGGTCAGTGAGATAGCTGATGCATTATTAATTTGAGTAAATCTCGATCAGTTAATCGAAGTGTACCGCTGACGGACTTTTAACCGACTTCCACAAGAGGCAATTAAATGCGATTAAAATTTTAATTTAGTGCTGTCTACAGGACTTCCAATTACGTCATGAATATTAATAGACTACAGGAATTATTTGAGGGAATGTTACTTAATAAAAATAAGATGGAGAATAAAAGCTAGGTTATGTAGGCAGCCCAAATTTTTGATTTATATGATGATATTATTAAATATGCGTTTTCAAGACGCTTAAATCAATATCTGGAACAATAATCTACGGAACAATAGAATGTAAGAAAATTAAGAAATTTAGACGCAAAAAAGAGTTACGACAGTCGAATCAACAAGGGAAAATTGGTTATCTTTATGATAATGTTATTAAACCTTTCTAGATCGTTTGATAACATCTTCATTGCTGGTGTGTGCAGTCCAGGAAATTTCTGTATTCTCCGGAAATACCACCCATACCTTGTGGACATCTTAAAAGTTGCAATCCTTTCTGAAGACAAAATAATTATCAGAAAATAGTTCAGCGACAGTATATCACTCTTTAGTCAAGTTTGATCTAAAGCAATGAGATGATATTTACTTTATTTACTATTTAAAACATTAATTTTACCATTCAAATCACGAACATTTTGATAGTAGCTCGGTGATCTATATTAACTGTCCTGAATCTGTTTGATACATTAAACTTATGTCAAATTCTTTTTCGTTCAGCAGTTCTACATTTCAGCTCAGTTCATTGTGTGTTAAATTAACAGAATATGAAATGATTGAAATTGTAATTTTAGCAAATAGTTTTTTGTTATGCAAACTAAATTCAGCATGTAATAATCTTCCTTTTTTTTCTGGTCCACTCTTGGCCATAAGTCTTAGTGTTTTCTATGTTTTTATCTTGAGATATCTGACGCCAGTATCTCCTAGCCTTTTCTTTAATATCGCTGATCCATGGTTTTTTTTGGTCTTCGTATGCCTCGTTTATGTGCTCTTGGTTGTCATTTCAAATCAAAAACATGGAGTTTATAAAATTCCTTGTGCAGACTGCTTCCGATCTTATATAGGCCAAACAAATCGTAAAATCCAAAATAAGATTTATGATCATTCCATTTCTGTTCGTAATTCTGATTCAGTTCAATTTCAGCTTTAGGTCAACACCATCTTCATACTGGTCACAAAATTAATTTTGAAAACTCCAAGTTTTCTGCAATGAACTGCATAAAACAAGAATTATCCGAGAAGCCATAAAAATTGAAAAAAGGCCAAATTGTCTCAATAAAAAAGATCGCGTCAATACCGCGCCAACCCCCACGCTAACCACCACCCAAACCACGTATAATATACGTATAATATTATACCATCGACGGTACAAATAAATCGTCCGCTGTTCCCAGGAGCAGAAGTGTATTGATTTATGATCAGTGTAGTACTGTCTGGAGGCTCGGTCTCCGTAGGGTAGACTGACACCTTGGAAGATCTGAAGAAGTTAGAGAGGATGTCGAAAGCGCTGCGCATGCGCTGCCATGTTCCAAATCTGGAACAATTGTTAGTTTCGCTGCTGGTTACAAGATGTCACAGTTTGTCTTAAATCTGATAAACTATTTGTGTCCTGTAGTGACAAAACAACACGTGTGTACTGAATTTAACCACTGGTTTCATATAAGTGGCTTTTGCTGTGTAATTCATATCAAAATTTGTGATTTTGAGTGGTGATTTTTCGGTTGATGAAAATATTTAGACGCCTTTACAATATTTTAAAATGTTTTGTGACAATGATATTATTCAAAATTTTGCTGAGCAGAGAAACTTGTATTCTGTGCAAAAAGACAGTAAAAATATTAATACAAATGGAGCAGAGATACAGCAGTTCTCAGGCACACATGTATTCAGTGGAATTGTTTATATTCCTTCATATAGAATGTATTGGACAGAAGAAACGCGATATAATACGATAGCCGAAATCATGTCACGTAATCGTTTCGATAAACTGCGAGCGTATTTTCACGTCAACGATAATTTGAAAGTCTCGTCTAGCAACAATGACAAATTATATAAAGTAAAACCTTTCATTGGAAAAGTTCGGCAAAATATGAATAAAATAGAACCTGAGTAATTCAACAGCATCGATGTGTTTATTATACTATTCAAAGGACATAGTAATCTAAAGCAATATATAAAAAATAAACCTTATAAATGGAGCATAAAAGTTTTTGCAAGTGCAGTACGCAGCGGCATACTATACTATTTTGGGATATATGTGGAGAAAGGAACAGTCCAAGATGAATCAGGTCTTAGAATTAGTGGGGAAATAGTACTGAAGTTGGTCAGAAATCTGCCAAACCACATGAATTTCAAGATTTTCACGGATAATTGGTTCACATCTTATAATCTACTTAGTTAGTCCGGAAGAATGGAGCTTCATTGCTGCAGGGACTGTAAGAAGTGGGCGACTGGCAGGTTATCCTTTTTCAGAAGACAAAGTTCTAATGGCAAAAGGTCGTGGATCTTCTGATGTAAAAATTGACAGCAAAAAAATATTACTGCTCTCAAATGGTATGACAATAAGTCCGTCATATTAGCATCGAACTATATAGGAAAATATCCTCTTGGAAAAGTCAAGAGATGGTGCAACAAGAGCAAAACCTATGTAGAAATCGAACGGCCAGCAATTGTCAAAGAATATAATATTTCGATGGGGGTGTGGAGTTGCATGACATGCTTGTGGAACTATATAGAATCAAAATCAAACCAAAAAGATTCTCTTTGAGAATAATATTTAATTTTATTGATAAATGTATTGTCAACTCCTGGTTGCTGTACCGAAGACACTGCAAACAAAACCAAAGGGAAACGCATCCTCTTCTCTAATTCAAATTTCAAGTTGGACAAGCGTTACTGAAAGCTGGAAAGTCCGACACGAGAAAACGGGGACGTCCTTCTCAAGAGAATACACCAAATAAGGGACAAGTAATGCATCCTGCACCATGTTCGATTTAATGGCGTAGAACACTGGCCACTACATGATCAAAATCACACAACATGCAAATTATGTATAAAGTCTTACTTTAGAATAAAATGTTCTAAGTGCAATGTTTTTTATGTTTAAACAATAATAAAAATTGTTTTTATAGTTTCCATGTACAAAATTAAATTGTTAATAGTATAAGTCCAATAATAAACGTATTTCCTATTATAGTCAATTTTTTACCAGACCACTATATCAAGTGTTATAAATGGATAATTCAGGTACCACCAACGCCAGATGATTCCAAATGGGATCAATTTTTTTTATGAGTTTGAAGACTCTTGGATGCAAATTTTTTTCAAAAGTTATCAACAATTATTTTTTGTTTTATCGTTGTCTATAACATACATTTTTTCAACAAAATTTATTGAAAAAAAAATTTGGTCTGAAAAGGGTTAAACAAAACTCTCTGCTTCTGCTGGTAGATTCCAACTGTGTCAACATCTGAAATATGAGGTATATTTTAATGATTTCATGACTAAAATAGAATAAACAAAGCAAAGCTCATACAATTTATAATTAACGCTTTTCCAGATTTATAAAGCGTTCCTGCCACCGATTTAATTGATGATCAACTACAAAATAATACTATTAACTATGAGTTTGGAGGGTTAATTAGAAGCAACAACAAACCGTGACGTTATGAAATGTCACGTAACATGATATAAAGGTATTAAATGGTCAGAAATTAAACCACAATGTAATGAAACATGTCAGTTCCTGAAAACTCTATAAATTCGTTGGGTGTTGTCGTTATATTCCTTTCGTCAACATTTAATGTTAATTTGTGTGTAAAAAGCAGTGTAATATGCATCTAAAAACCATTATGCTTTTATATTTCATGTCTAAAAATTTAGAAAACTTTTAAGAGTGTTGTTGAAGTTCATTGATCCCCATCAATTTTATACTGTGATATTATTACTAGATATATTCATATAAAACAAATTTGTTTACTTTTAGACGACTTATGTTTTAAAAATAAAGCATCCCGTACTACTAAATAAGAAGGGACATCTCAAAAAGCCATCAAGGAGTAAACATTATGTATATGAAATTGTGAGAAATACTTACCATGAGCCTCAGTCCAAAATTGAAATTGTTCTAACTTCGGTTGTAGAAGGTTTAGGAAATGTCAGTGATAAAGTGTCACTAAAAGTGAATAAAGCGTACTATAATTTATTACTAACTGGTTTAGCTGTATATCTAACCCCAGAAAATGAGGTAAAATATAAATGTGCTGGACAAAGTAAAGATTTACTAAAATACAGTTCTCCTTCAGCAGCGTATACTGTCCAATAACTTTCCAGAATGATGCTATCAGTTGTTAGGAATAAAGAAACACCATGGACAATAAAGCCTTGGCATATCAAAGCAATAACAGTTCCCGAGACACCAATTTCTGGACCAAACATGGATTTAGAAGACAAAGAATTTGCAGTAACTGTAACAAACAAGAAAAAGTTAATGTGCGTTATGTGCTTCACGATTGCCATATGTTTCTGAATTCTGGAAGATCCCAACAGAATCAATTATACCAGTACAAACACCCCTCTTAGAAACAATGCCTAAGAAGAAAACTACAACAAGAAAACAATAAATGTAAATAAATATAAAAAACTTATTCAGTTTCCGGGATGACCGAGTCGAATTTTTTTACGTAGAGCATTCGACTGCCTCTGTGGAGTATTCATTAAGATTTCTAATTGCTTCACTGTTATAGAATTAAGTATTCAGTATATAGTAACCTCCCAATAACCTATCAATTTCACGACAACTTCTTTACCAATATTCGATTTTTACATTTACAGGGACTTTCAATGAGGACAGTTTCTAGCAGTCATATTGTTGATAAACCAGCTACATATATTAAATTAGCTGTCATTTATTCGGTCTGTTCTTCCAAATCACCATTTATGGATATAGCGTATCTTCTTCTTCTTCGTCTAGCCATTCACGTCCACATATGAACATAAGCCTCTTCAAGTCTTCCTTTCCATTGTTTTTTATTGTACGCTACTTGTAGCCAATTTTTCCCGGCAGTCCTTTTCAGATCATCTGTCCATCTCATAGGAGGTCTGCCTCTGGATATAGCGTATATATATCGCAAATGGAAAGATATCGCATATATCAACGAATATTATTCCGTCGACGAAACGCAAGATCTACCGAAAAAAACGTCGCGATCTGCAAGAGAATACAGGACAATGACAGTGAGGCAGTCGATTTCACGTCGCTCACAAGAACTATACCGTTCACAGTCAACAAATTGCAAATTGGCGAATTTTGTATCGTGACATACTCCTGCACATTTAACAAATTCAACTAATCTATGACCTGAATTGGATGATGTGGACACTAATGACTTATGGTGACTACACGGCATTATACATACTGCACGAGCGATCTGAGGGCATGGTCATTTAACACGGAGGTGATGTGAACCGGCGACAGAAATCTTACGATTGATTCCGCTGATTCTTTCTTGTGATGTTTGTTTAAGGCACAGGTCTATGCGAATAACCTACAAACCACAGGTCCTTTAGAGCCAACATTACATGTGTCATCGGCCAAATTCAGCCTGATTTATGTGCCAGAAACATGAAAAATGTAATCTTTTCTCCTCTAGCCAATTTTATTGCGTAATGCAGATACATTTTTAAGGTATTATACATTTGATGGATTTGATCGTTCTTCTTCTTCTTAACATGCCCTACACCAAAGTGCGTAGGCGACTATCTCATTACATACTAGAATTCTGTTCTTGGCAGCGTGACACAGCTCGCCTGTATTGTGTATTCCTGTCCATTCTTTAATATTTCTTAACCAGGATAATTGTTTGCGGCCGGCTCCTCTCCTACCTTCGATCTTCCCTTGTAGGATTAACTGTGGTATTTCATATTTTGCTCTCCTCTCAATATGTGCCCAAGGTAACCAATCTTGCGTTTTTTAATTAATTTAAAGAGTTCTCTTTCCACGCCGGCTCTCTTAAGGACGTCATCGTTTCGAACTCTATCCACCCAAGGTATGCGCATCATTCTTCTTAATGACCACATTTCAAATGCTTCAAGTTTGTTGATAGATGTTTTTTTCAAAAGTCCACGTTTCCATGCCATAAAGCAAGATGGACCATATGTAGCACTTGACCATTCTGTAGCGTATTTCGAAATGTAGGTTTTGATTACATAGAAGCGGTCTGAATTTCACAAAAACTTGTCTTGCCATTTGTATTCGGATTTTTATCTCTTGTTGTGGATCCGATTGGTCATTGATTGTGGTGCCAAGGTATTTAAAAGTTTTCACGCGTTTTATGCGATCGTCACCTATGCATATTATCGGGTTTTCTGGAGGGTTTCTGCTAATGACCATATATTTCGTTTTCAAAATGTTGATTTTGAGGCCATATTTTTTACCTATGCTATTCACCCTATCAAGTAATAACTGCTGATCTTCCAATTTATCAGTTATAATTACTGTGTCGTCCGCATAGCGTAGGTTGCTAATTGGTATGCCGTTCACCTTAATGCCTAATTCCGTGTCTTCTAATGCTTCCGCAAATATATTTTCAACATATAAATTAAAAAGCATCGGAGATAGTATGCAGCCTTGGTGGACACCTTTCCGGATTTCAAATTCTTCCGTATATTGGTCTTGATCAATCCTCACCTTTGCCATTTGGTTCCAGTATAGATTCTGAATAATTCTGATCTCCTTCTGGTCAATGTTGGCCCTATGTAGTAGTTCCATCATGATATCATGTTTAACATTGTCAAATGCCTTCTCGTAGTCGATGAAGGTGAGGTAGACATCTTTTCGTTGATCTAAACAGTTTTGTATTAAAGTGTTCAAACATAAAATTGCCTCTCTTGTTCCTAGTCCTCCCTTAAAACCGAATTGTGTTGACCCGCTAAGTTGACCCACAAAATTTATTATAAAATCTTATCACTACAGCTGTTTCGGCAGAGCGCCTTTCTCAAGTTACTTTATGCTTTTACATCCGGACTCTAATAAACATGGTTTTAAAGATAAAACAATATTTGTAAAAGAAAAACAATATCTTGTTGTTTTAAATATAAAATATTCTTCTCAAATTGTTTAATATTGATTGCGCCGCCATTGTGTACCTGTTTCCATTGTCTACGAGTCTATGCAGGATATTTCGTTGAACGACTCGCCATTGCATTTGAAACTAGCTGTATATCAAAATTTTGACAACCTGTGCAACTTTCTGTTCACAAAATCATCATCAATTAGCCTATATTTGTCCACTGCTGAACGTAGGCCTCCCCTAAAATTTTCCACCTATTTCTATCTTGAGCTTCTTGCATCCAGTTTGTGGTGATGCGCTTGATATCATCCGTCCATCTAGTCGGTTCACAAAATATAGTCTGTCGTATATCTATATCTTCTTGTATTTTTAAAAGTATATTTGTATTGTCCTTTGTGGGGGAACAACTATCATTAATCTTCTTCTTCTTCTTAGTCGTTAACCTGATGCAGGTATCGTGATATCATGAAGCTATTAGCTAAATTTCCAAATGTTACTCCACGTTTTTCTATCTTCTGCCATTCTAGCACATTCTGACAATGGAGCGCCGATGGTAGTAACAATATGGTCTGTGTATCGTGTGGAAGATCTACCTCTATTTCTTTTGCCTTCTACTTTTCCCTGGATGGTAAGTTTTTCAAGACCATTTCTTCGAAGCACATGTCCAAAATAGTTTAATATTTGTTCTGATATTTGTGTTCTTAGTCTTTTCTTTATGTTTAGCTGATCCAGTATGGATTCATTTGTTCTTCGGGCCACTCATGGTATTCTCAGCATTCATCTCAAATACATCTATGTTCTTTTTGTCTTTCTCAGTAAGGGTCCAGCATTCCGATGCATAAGTAAAAACTGGAAAAACTAGACTTCTTACTAGTCTCATTTTTGTATCGGTAGTTATTTCATGGCTTTTCCAAATTTTTGTTAATTTTGCCATAGTGCTTTTTGCGATTGCTGACCGCCGCTTTATTTCTTCAGTACTATTTCTTCTCAACTATCATTAATACCTAATACCAATAGTTTTATTTTTATTTCACAGCCAACACGGCCGTTAAATTTTCGTAAAATATATTATACTATAAATATGTATAGACAAAAAGTTACTTTAGTTGACACAAATATCGAGCGATAACTTCCATTACAGAGGCTCAACTACGCAGAACTAATACAGAGAATACAATTTTATTTGCGGCGTTCTGCAAAACTAATTACACATTCAACCAATAATTTAGTTTCTGTAATGTTCGTTTAAACAACGCCAGTGTATTGTTTGTTCACGTTAATTCCCTAATCACTTTACGCAACTAATTTCAAAACCGATTAAAGTCATTTGCTTCATTTTGTGTAAGATTGGTTATACCTACTCATTTAAATTTACAAAGTTCCAAAACATCATAAGCCGATCTGGAAATATTGATGGAATTAGTTCAAAATAATCTACAAAAACAGAATGTGGATATGGATTTTTACTCGATCAATTTTCAGTAGAGATATCCCTAGGACATTGATAACAGACGAGATAATTTCATGACAATCGAAAGCATTCATCAATGTCCGAGGGATATTCGGCGGATAATTTTTCTAAAAAAAAATCATAACTTAACATAACGAAACATTTATTTATTAAAAGTACAGTTAGTGAAAGTAAAATTATTAAAATTTAAGTTAACATTAGATTCGTTGCTGTTCTCTACTATAGAAGATCTATTACCACGCATAATATTTATAATCTTGTTGTGGTGTTCTTGATCGAGATTCAAGTATGGTTTTATAGAATTCTGATTGCCATGACCAGTAATTTTTAGCAATTGTTGTTCTTCTACACTACTTTTTGCTAATTCGCTAACAGCAGTTGATCTATTCGAGTGATTTGTTATCTTTTTCTCCTTTACATTCAAGCCAATTGCTTCAGCAGAAGATTTAGTCCATCCATTCATTGTATTTCTTCCAACAGGTACATTATCGTACCATTTGTCAGTTTCATTTTTCCAGTGTCGATTTGGTTTTAAGAACAGTCGTGGTGAGGTAATATTGTCGCCTCGTTTTGATATCAGTTTATGAAAAAGACGTACAGGCCATTTTTGTCTCTCACTATTGATAACCAACTATTTACTACTTGCACAGCTTTTAGAACCACCTTGGCACGTTTTACTGAATACCGGATTGTATTCAATGCGATTTGTTGGAGTGTCATCGTTATTTTTCTCGATTTGAAAAAAATCCACCGGACAAGCAACTGCCTCTCCTCCTCGCCACGGTAATTCTACAGGAGCAATATGGTAAAATTTACGCATAAGACCTTCAGGGGTATCTTCATCCCAAAGCAATATTATTTTGTTAATTTCAGACCAATTTAACGAAACTGAACTCGCCTTACGTTTACATGGATCTGCTTGTAGTTTCTTCCTGATTGCATCGCGGGCATCTCGGGCTGGTTTAAACACTATATTGTTAAACGGGTCAATCATAATATTATAGTCTCTTGCAATAGTTTGCAAGAAACGTTCCACATTGTCTTCACCGTTGCCTCTTTGAAGTTGTCAAACTCGATCGTGTTGTCATAGGGATTGAAAATTGCACTGAATGCAATTATCAGTCTAATGTTGACATGATTGGGTGAAATTGTTCCACATGACACAAAATGACGAAATTTGAATGGTTGTTAGAACAGTCGAAAAATTATCTCTAATAATTAACCTATGTATTTAAATAAACTTTTAAATATTTCGAATAAAAAATACTCGACACCTAAACATATTTCCATTGAAAACCCTTAGTATTCAACTTATATTGGCCCTTCTGTTAAATTATCGCCAATAATATTTTCCCCATAAACTAGAGCTGGTTTAATTTAAGGAACACTATTACCATAGACCGATTTCCCTACCTCGCTTTCTCGACTACATTAGATAATTAAAGTCAGAGCCAAACCAACTTCCATATCATAGATAATTGTCTTCAGTCCATTATGTCTTCATTATTAATTTTCCAAATCATTACATATCGGCTTTCATGAATAAATGCATGGATGGTCCTTACAGAATGCCGTTTTATTGGGTTTACAATCAACTAGAGTGTGTGCTTTTGTTTTATAGAGCGGGTCTCATACTCTTATTTAAATTATTTCATATATTTATTTTCAAAAAAAAACGCCTAATGGTTATAGCATGCATTCTACAGGGTGAAACAGCCAAGTGGAATAAATTTAATTATTAGTAAATGGGGACGTGTTCAAAAAAATTCTCGGACCACTCCATTGGTTTTTGTAGTTGTAGTTGTGCATATTTTGCAATAAAAACACGCTATATATCGTCTCCTATGTAACAGTGGTCAACACCAACTTTCTTATTTCAAAAATAACACCTATTTAATTCATGACTGCCGCTAGTAACACACATTATCTCCCTCTTTCGCTAGAGAGAATAGTTACGCGAAAAATACGGCGAATCCTCTTTTGAATCCTTATTAAATTCTTAATTATATTCACAATTTTTGTATATGCTAAATTCGCACACTTAATGATTTACTAAAAAACACACTTTGTGATAAAACCAACCAAGAAGTAAATTTTTTGCGGCTGAAGATGTAGGCATATGCCCACGTAATTTTATAGAAAAAAACTCCGGTGAATATCCGAAAGATAAATTTTAGGTCCAGTTTTTTGTTTCGCTTAAAAATATCACTTTAACAAAAAACGTGTCAATCCGAATACAAATTAAAGAGTGTATTAGAAGGCACGTGGGAGTAGAAGTTTGAAATCCGAGCAAAAGTGTCAATTGCTGTGATATAGGTTTTAAAATATGTGGGCACAGTTAGCTCGAATTTGCCATTTATATTATATCCTGAGTGGGTGATATTTTAAAGCTTTTAAAGTCATGAAAGGATGATGGATAATATTTATTAATTACTTCATCAAAAATTAGTAATTCATGATTTTTACCAAACATGAAGTCATTTTCGAGCAGCAATGTGTGTACCACGATGAGAATCTGTTTTATTGTGGCGATCACAACTTCATATATATATAATATAACAAGCGAGTCTTCTACAGCTGGCGCCACTTCTCGTATCCTAATTTCCAGCGTTTTCTGTAGAAGCAATCTTCAGTTGTTAAATCTCTGGCGGTCATTGCATCGTCGACATCGTCTCTCCAGGATCGTCTTGGTCTACCTCGTTTTCTTCTAGTTGGCGGAGTCCATTCTTCTATTTTTTTTGGCCATCTATTTTCAGGCATTCTCTGAAGGTGTCCATACCAGTTAAGTCTTTTGGCTTCGATTGTGTCTATTTTGTCTAGATCGATTTCCATTTCTCTCCGAATATCTTCGTTTCTCACCCTATCAAGTCTAGTGAGCTGGCAACATCGTCTCCAGTAGTTCATTTCCATGGCCTTAATTTTTGATTTGTTTCTTTGGTTTATTTCCCAGAGTTCGGCGCCGTACAGCCCAATACTTTCTATTATTGTTTTATAGATTCTTCTTTTATTTTCTTTTGTTATTTTTTTATTCCATAATAGTCCGTGTAGCTGTCTGGTGGCTGATCTTGCTTGGCCAATCCTGGAGTGTATTTCTTCGCTACTTCCTGCTTTTGATGTTATTTGGACTCCCAAGTATTTGAAATTGTCTGTTGGTTTTATAGTTCCCATTTCGATTTGTAGGCTTTCTGGTTTTTCTCCTACAACTAAGTACTCAGTTTTTTGTATATTAATTGTGAGGCCCCATTTGGTATACTCATCTTCCAGTTTTCTAAGCATGTAGCCTACATCACTCTCGTCTTTAGCTAGAATGGCTTGGTCGTCAGCGAAGTGTATCGTGTACAATCTATCATCTCCGATTGGGATGCCCATATTGCAGCACTTTCTTCTCCACACTGAGAGTGCCTCATTTAGATATATTTTGAAGAGTGTAGGTGCTATGCAGCAGCCTTGCTTTAGGCCCTTACTAATAGGAATTTCTCTAGTTAATCTATTTCCAGTTTTAATGTTTGCCGTCATATTTTTGTAGAGTTGTTGTACTGCTTGTATATTTTTTTTGCTTATTCCTTGTTTTTCCATTGCTACCCAAAGCATTGAAAGTGGTACACTATCGTATGCCTTTGTCAGATCTATAAAGACTATATGAGTTGAAAGGTTGTGGGCTAATCTTTTCTCGATAACTTGCTTTAGAGAGAATATACTGTCCATACAGGATCTGCCTGCAAGAAAGCCATTCTGTTCTTCAACATCTGTCATCTCTTTTTCAATTTTGTTTTTTATTATTTTTCCATACAGTCTTGAGAGTGAATTTATGACACTTAGCCCCCTGTAGTTTGAACAATTCTTTCTATCTCCTTTTTTGTATATGTTGTTAATATGTGCTTTTGTCCACTCCGGTGGTAAGTCGTGTCCATTATAGAATAAGGTGAAGACATACGCCAGTAATTCCCGTAATAATTGTGGGCTATGTTTTAATAATTCATTTGGTATACCTTGTGGTCCGCATGACTTCCGATTTTTTAGAGTTTGTATTGCATTCTCGACTTCCTGTACTGTTATTTCATCGTCTTCACTGAATTCCAGTTCATATGTTGTTGAACTGATGTTCGTGAATTGAGGTCTTGTTTCAGTCAAAAGTTGTGAGTAGTGTTCGATCCAAGATCTTTCTTCTATTAAATCTATTCTACTCGTTTCTTTTCTGTTTGTTCTCAGATTTTTTACCGTTTTCCATGCTTCCCTTGATCTTGTTGACCCTATATATTTGTTGAGTTCTTCGCATTTACTTTCCCAGGAAATATTTTTTGCTTTAGTTACTAAATTTTTTACTTCTCTGTTTGATCTTGCATATGTTCGTCTATCATCTGGATCATTTGTTTGTAGCCACTTTTGATATGCTTGTTTCTTGTTGTGTACTGCATTGGCGATGTCATTTGCCCACCACAATGGAGTATTCTTTTTGTTCTTTTGGATTGTGCCGAGCGCTTCGTAAGCTGCTTCATTGATTTTATTGATTATATCTTTATAGGTATTCTAGGCTGAGGAGTAGATCAGGTTTGCCAATTTTTGGCTGAGTCGCAGCTTACATAAGAATGATGTCGAGTCGTTTTGCATTGCATCAATATTGTATGTAGGTAGATTCGATTCCAGGGGTTTTGATTGAGCTAGTTGGTTGTCATTTTGATGTAGTAGCCGAGGTCGATACTGTAGGTAACATTTTGATCTTACCATATAGTGGTCAGTTCCGCACTTCGGTCCTCTTAATACTCATATCTTTCGATCACAACTTCAAATAATACAAAAAGTAGTAGATCAAATAGATATCGAACCTTTAAAACCAAATATTTTAAACGTGAAATACAGAAAAATGTATTCATTGTTTAAAAAAGGCATTAAATGTATTTTAGTTAACATGGCTTGCGAACTATTCCAATCTCAACATTTATTGAGTACTTTTTGCGAATAGAATGTCATAAAACTGATTATACTATTTAAGTTGTCTTGATAAAGAAACTAAATAGTTTCAAAAGCTCGACTTAATAAAAGAGTCTACATATATTAGTGTTTTAATCACTAGGCCTTTTGACCGCAACCTCAAGAATCTTTGCGAGTTTTACTTTACTAGCCGGTCATAAACAACTTGCATATCTCTGTTGCATATGCAATTAACCACAAAACAATTCAAATTAAATATAGTTCAATCAATGTCTCGTTTCCACAAATTGCCTCTGTATTTTTCTAAAAGGATTTACTTTAATTAGTTCCCCATCCAACAAACTCATTCCCGGGTTCTTCTTATAAAAACAAAACTGACGACAAACTCCTAACAATGTTTATTGCTCCTATTAGAGGGCCGTAATTCTCCTTAGCTTTGCTTCGCTCCAAGAATACTAAATTATTTTACTTACAAATACTACAACTACGGCTTTTAACACTTTCTTTGCACTACTTTTCACCACAATAATTTTTCTTTCACCGGTCTAAAAAGACAAACTATCGGCACACTCCTTTCGATTTTGTCTTCACTCGTTTCAAGTCCCACAGCAGATGATTCTCCTTGCTTTTTCAGTCTCATTCCCGTTTGTCTATCCCTTCCATAATTTCTTGTAACCAATCAAAACATTCTTTCTTTGCATTCAACCAAATTCTAAAACTCTTTAAATTCTTAAAACTAAACTAATTTCAAATTCTTGTAATTGTGTACAATTCATACAAGACAATAACTTTCTACTTTCTCCTTCGCCGATAATGACCGCTTTTGAGCTAACAGAAATGAATACCTGAAAACGACAGGTAGATATCATATTTCAATACAACCTATTATTTACAAACTATTCTTAAATCTATTGATTTCCATAATTTAGAGTTCCAGTTCAAAAGTAAACCTAAAATTATCAAAGTCTCTATTTTAGCACTTCACCAACACTATAAAATTAAAACCGTATATCTAGAATATAACGATAATATCATTTTACAAATTTTTTGTCTTCTTCTTCTTTTTCTCTATACAATTTTCTCTGTATACAATTCCGGATTATATATATATATATATATATATATATATATATATATATATATATATATTTATATATATATATATATATATATTATATATATATATATATATATATTATATATATATATATATATATATATATATATATATATATATATATATATATATACACGTTTTGGTTGTTTCCTGTTGTAATAAACCAATTTGGCTTCATTAAATAAATTTGTGATTTGTGAAGAGACTTTATTGTTTAGATTTAGATACTATAGATCATTTATTGGACTTATTATCAGAAACTTAAGACATCGTTAGTGCCACCTTCCAACTATTCGGTAATAATTATTATGGAAGTTTGAAACGATATTGATCTATATCAAATAGCAAATATAATTTCCAGTATGCCTCTTCAGAATGAAGTGGTTGTTTGAAATAGAAGCGGAAATATAAGTTACTCAACTTGCTTTTCTGTGGATATTATAACGTAGTTACTTCTACAAAGAGTCGGTATGAGCTCAAGAGACTTTAGGGTATATTCATGCGAGCGTTCGCCCTTACAATAAAATATTTTCACATCAGAAACAAATGAACTCGTTCATATTAGCAACCGCAATTATTAAATTAATTAAAGATTACTTTATAGTTTTGGCAAATTTCACAACAACAATTGTAATTTATGCATAATTTACTAACTAAAATACTAGCAAATAAATTAAGACTTACAAAAATGATAGATAGATGTTATTTCTGACAAGATAGAGAGATAAATAGAGAAATATTCTTATGCGTATGTTGATACTTAATGATATAACGTCCAGTGGTTTGTCCTCTCAGAATCCTCTTCCCGCAGAACAGTTGGACAGAGGTTATGTTTTGCCAGAAATACTCACGGACTTTTTTATGATCTGTCTTTGAAGCAGGACTTAAAAGATTCCGGCAGTATAAAGACATTTATCAGTTGCGTACATATCAGTTTTAAGGTAATCATTGAGGTTTTTGTTCTAAATTGATGAAATTGCCAAAAATCGTGGAATGACAGTACTTAGATCCCCACCATATCATTGTGAATTAAACCCGATTGAACTGGCATGGTCACAGATAAAGAGTGAAGTTTCAAGAAAAAATACCACTTTTAAAATTCATGATGTTAAACAGTTGTTTTTGGAGGCCGTAAATAATGTAAAACCTGAAAACTGGGAAAAGGCAGTAAATCACACTATTAAAGAAGAGGAAAAAATGTGGAAGCTGGACAATATTACTGATAAAATGATCGAGCCAGTTATTATAAATCTTGGTTCTGAAAGTTCATCTTCTGAATCTGATTTGGATTTGTAACAAGTAGCTGTAAGTTTTATATTAATATTTTTATTCATCTATTTAACATACCTTAGACGGTTTTAAAAACTCTTTTTCTCTTTTGTAATTTTTAAAAATTAAAAAAAAATGTGAATTTTTTAAAACCCTTTTTAATGTAGGCCAGTCAGTTCTAATATAGTGTGTGATAAAAGAGGTCACTTTTGTTTACATACACATAACACTTTATAACACTGAAATAATTCATTTATTTTTTACAATTATTCAAAGTAATTTTTCAATTAATCTTGAGCACGCCCATGGAGTGGTCGGAGCTACCAGTTAAAATTATGCTAATTACTCTCTCGTTCATAAAAATAAACTATAGGACGGTGATAGATATTTACTGATAATTTGTAAATTTTATTTGTGTGTAAAAATCGACCTGGTTCAGTAGTTTTCATCTACTTTATAATTACGTAGAAATTACATTTATCCGTTACTTTAGGACCTCACTGTATAATATATTAATATTAAGTGTTCATTGACGAACTTAGCACGGTTAATAAAAAAACTTATAAATCCACCAGAAGAAAATGTTCATTTTTGAAAAAAGGTGAAGGTAAATTTTTCTAAATACTGTATTCAACACTTTCTCCGATAATTTTATTTGAATGTTGGATACAGATTAGTACAACTCTGTAAATGTCTCTCTGGGGGTCTGTGTTACAATAGGTATCAATATCGGATTACCATAGATCTTGTCCCTCACTATACAACGAAACTGCTATTTCCCATAGCTCTTTGTTTTGAATATTAAAGTCAAGACCTTTTGTTATTAAAATCCCTAAAAGGAACATTCAGATCGAGCATTTTCTTTCGGATGGTAATATAAAACTGTACGTTGAATAAAACGTTTAATATTTGCACAAGTGCACAGTCGGTCGTTTTATCGAATACATACTTTTATCAGCATTTTGCTTTACTTTAAAAGGATTTTTTGTTACTGCAGCGTTTGCGAGATGCATACTGTCGCATATTCAGCGTCGTCCTGCTCTAACAAAAGATAATTAAAAAATAACAGTTACTGTTAGAAATAAAACCAAAAATTGCTCAGTTGTTACGAGCTGGTCGGAGTTGTAAATGTCTAGTTGCCTCGAATATTTTTATGACATCGTTTTCTGAACGACAACTTGGAAAAAACGTATTTTAACATGAGCGACAAGATTTTATAAAGAATAAACATAAACAGATATGTACAGTAGTTGCAAAAATGAAGAGCAGTGATATTAAGACAGCTACGAAATTGCTCAAAATAATGAACTAATATTATCTAGCGCATGATATTATAGATGCAATAATATTCTTATTTATACCATGCGGTCCATATGTACAGAATAAATTCATTTTTAGCGTTATTATGTACTATGTGAAAAAATCTGAAACAGTTTGATTTTTATTCTTAAATTGACAATTTACAGTATGAAAATATTATACCCCCAGGCTTCCTGGACCCATTTAAATTATAAGCACCCCCTCGAACATTTTATATAACAAAGGGGGTAGTATCGCATCTTGTTAAAAAGAAATTTTAGTTCTTTGTTTAGCAATAAGGTTTTTTAAGTTTGGTGCAATCAAAACTAAGAAAAATGATTTTTAAGATGTAAAACCTTGATAATGTCTCTATCACAAAACTTTAGGTTGAATGAAGATAATAATGTCACATAAGATTTAGAATTTATTTTTCAATGTACTTTACAATTAAATTAAATGTTCAAAATAACCACCATTTACTTCTTGACAATAACCGAGGCGATTTTGGAATTCTCGTACAACATTTTGTACGACCTCGGGCTTTATTTTGTTAATTTATTCCGTTATCCTAACTTTTAAATCAGCAATACTGTTTGGTCTATTAAAATGTACTTTAGATTTTAAATAACGCCATAAGAAGTAATCAAGAGGAGTCAAATCGGGGGATCTAGCCGGTCATTCGATCGTTCCACGTCTTCCAATCCACCGATTGGGAAAATTTATCTCATTTGGATGATTAACATCAGGAAACAATCTTTGTAATGTAGGCACTAAAAAGTTGATCAAAAAATCTAGATAAACCTCACCATCAACTGTACCCTCAAAACAATAAGGACCAATAATTTTATTGTTAATGATACCAGCCCAAACGTTAACTTTTTTTAGAATATTGCGTGTGAGTCTTACAGACCCAGTAAGGATTTTCTCTGCTCCAATATCTACAGTTTTGTTTGTTAACCGTTCCGTTTAAATAAAACGTCGCTTTATCAAAAAAAAAAAAACTATTTTGTTTATGAATCAGAATCATTGGCTTCTATCAAGATCATCTTCATTAAAATTCCTAAACCAACTGAACTTTGTAAGGGTGGTATTTTTCTTTATGCAAAACTCTCAACATAGATGATTTACTTACATTATTGACTCAATCTCTAGAAGAACATCTAACTTTTTTCATCAGTAAATTTAACATTTCTACCTGGTTTTTCAATATTTTTTAATGTCCAGTATAACGAAAGTTCTTTTTAATTTTGTTAACTGTAAATTGCGTAACTTGTTGACCAGGGTATTATAATTAAACATTTTACAAACCTCCTTTGAAGTTCTTGTTTTATGACCACAACCAATCATAATTAAAATGTCTATTGTTTGAGTCTTGGACAAATGAGCCATAATTAAATTTAATACACGCACAAAAATATTATAGTGACGTCTTGTAGTAACTTTAAATATCTAAATGACAGCAGACTACTAGATTCATATAATTTTTTTATTTGGCTTATTGTCTAATATTTTCTTATCTTCAAAGTTTTTTTCCCTATGTTTAGCAGAATAGATACTAAAATACCTGATTATTTCTATAGTATATTTTAATAGACCGGGCAATATTGCTGATTTAAAAGTTAGGGTAACGGAAGAAATTAACAAAATAACCCTCGAAGTCATACAAAATGTTATACGAGAATTCCCAAATCGCCTCAGTTATTGTCAAGAAGTGAATAATGGTGGTCAAGTTGAATTGCACGAACTCAAAACGACCCACACGACCCCTTTTGTTATTTAAAATTGACGAGGGGTTGCTTATATTTCAAAGGGGGTGCTGGAGGGGAATAATATTTTCATACTGTAAATTGTCAATTTAAGAATAAAAATCGACCTGTTTCAGGTTTTTTTCACATAGTACCTGAATGTACTAATAATGAATTTATTCCATACACATAGACCGCATGATATACATAGTAGATATTGTGATGGGTAGCTCTTTCGGGGCGACAGACTCAGTAAAACACAGGTTTGAAGTAAAAATAAATCTATTAATTTAGTATATCTACAATAAATAAAAATAAAAGGAATTCTACGTTGTATACTTATACAATGAATAAAACTAAAACGAATTCTACTGGATCCCGTGATGAACGAAGTCCTCGGCGAACGTCTATAAAAGAAAAGAAATTAATTAGTACTACTAATAAGAAACGAAATGGGGGAAATCGATCGCGCGCAGATTTATACTCGCTTTCGCTTCAATTCAGCGAAAGCTCCGAATATGCTCGCAAAACAAAATATTTAGCTGTGCAGACCCATGGCAATGTTCAATACACAATGCCGACGGGTTCCGCTTGGCTAAGGACAGAGTATGATCCTCAATACGGAAATCTCTCTGTCCCGGTTGGTTCTGTGCAGATCCGCGGTAATGCTCAATACGCAACACCGATGGGTTCCGCTTGGTTAGGGACAGAGTACGATCCTCAATGCGGAAATCTCTCTGTCCGGAATGGCTCGCAGGTTCACTACACCGGCGAGTCAGGGAGCCCAGAGCGCTAGCTACAAGACTGTCTAATTCCGCTATTCACACGCCTTAAATAGCCGTTTGAATCCCACTACGCCGTCACGTTGTAGAAGTGGATGCGCAAATATTGACACTCCCACGGTTCGAACTGTTAAACGATCAGAGCATCGTTACAATATAAACAGAAGGAAACAATTCTTCTTTTTGATGTGCCTATCCGTTACGAACGTTATGACTCGGTCAGTCCACGTGATCTTAAACATTCTCCGATATAGCCACATCTCAAATGCGTCCAGTTTTCTACACATATCTTCGTTCAAGGTCCACGATTCAACACCATAAAAAGGACAGAGAGAACGTAGCATCGCAGCATTCTTACTTTTGTATCAAAAGAGAGGTTGTGACTCTTGAAAAAGGCCCCCATCTGATTGAAGGTAGATCTAGCTTTTCCGATGCGTGCTCTAATCTCCTAGTTGTTGGTCCATTCTTCATTTATTATGGTGCCGAGGTAGTTGTAGTGCGTCACTTTTTCTACAAGGGATTGATTGACGTAGAGTTGACCTTCTGTTATTCTTTTCTTGCTAATTATCATAAGCTTTGTCTTCTTAACGTTTATATTGAGTCCATATTGTTGACTGTAATACGTGATTTTGTTCATAAGAACTTGTAGGTCTTCTAAGTTGTCCGCAAATACTATGGTGTCATCTGCATATCTGGTGTTGTTTAGCCGGTAACCATTTAGTAGAATACCTTTTTCAGTTTCGTGCAAAGCTTTGATAAATATTCTTTTAGAGTACAGATTGAAGATTAGAGGAGACAAAATACAGCCTTGCCCCACTCCACGTATGATTTTCATATAGTCAATGTGTTCACCTTCAACTCACCTTCAAGCTTTCTGATTGCAGTAAAGATTTCTAATTATCTTCAGATCTTGGTTGTTAATTCCTGCTTCTTTTAGTATTTGCATCATCTTGGCGTGCTGTACTTGATCAAACGCTTTCTCGTAATCGACCAGACATGCGTATACATCGCAGTTGACGTCTCTGCACCTTTGGAATAAGACTTGTACTGAGAACAAAGCCTCTCTAGTACCAACAGCATTTGTGAACCCAAACTGGTTGGGGGAAACTTGACTTTACACAGCTTGTAGATTGTCTCTTATGAATGATCTAGGAAAAAATTATCTAGAAGGAAACAATACAGCTAAATTATATAAAAAAGTTGGTTAAAAAATATTCATACCCTGTTTACGGTTTGTAATTTTTTATACTGTTATTTAATATTTTACTGTTACTATTCGTAACAATTAGTTTCAACGTAGAGTTAAAATAAAAAGGAATAACATTTTAATTCATTATGTGCATACTGTTATGTAACCTCTTTATATTGTACAGTTTAGCTAGGAATATGTAGTTCAAACTTAAAGAGAAAATTTACTTTTAAAGTATTCAAGTGCTATTGCTGCGGATTTACACTTAACAAAGTTCGTTCATAACAATGATCGTTTTGTGTGTGCTTCGAGAACTTAGAATATTTTTGTTTTACATTATTGTCTTGCATGTTTAGAATGTTAAATTTTTCTCAACATTGCGATTTACGAAAGAACAAACTGTTATTTGAATAACTAGAGAGACAATATAATTTTGAAAATAAAAATGCGTCGTTTTCTGAATTAACACTTATATTAATTAGCTTTATTTAGTAATGTACTTAGAACTTTAGTACTATATTAAGTAGACCAGGGGTCACCAAATGGCGGACCGCGGTCTTTGCGGACCGCCGTTAAACTTAAAATATAGTAATAAAATTATAGTGTAAAATTTAAATCAAATCTAAATATATAAATTACGTTATAAAATGACTATTTGCTTCTTCATAACAACGTGAGATGGCTTAGCAAAGTTTTAGTGCTTGAAAGATTCTCTGCAATACTTGACAACATAAAAGAATTTTTGTCCACTATTGATAATGAAGCTGCAAATGACCATTTGGTCTTCCTCTTGGACATAGAAAAGGTTGCAACTATCGAATTTTTGGCGAGTATCTTCAGACATCTGAACTTCTTGAATTTAAAACTACAATGCAAGGGAAAACTTGTTTATAAACTGTCAGATATTAGAAGTTTTTCTAAAAAGATTGAACTTTTGTCTGAGGATATTAAGGCAGAACTTTTGTATTTTCCTCTCCTTAAATCCGTTTGTGATAGTAATAAAGATATTGTGTAAATGTTATCCAGTTCTCACGTTTTATTAATGAACTTGATTTAGAATTTAAAAACGATTTGCTGTTTTTCACAAGATTGAAAATGTTGTGCAACTGTTAACCAACAGTTTTTCACTCAAGCCTAATGGCGTATGGACCAGCGCAGCAGCACACGTTTCTAAGAGTAACAAAGCTGCCATTCAGATGAAAATGATCGAGTATCAGGAAGATTCCGCTTTAAAGGAGGTTTATACTTAAGTTCCAGAAACGCTTGCCTGGGACAAATTTTGTCTTACTGGGGAATAAAACATTTGGCAATGAAACTGTACTATATTTGGCCTCAACTTATGTGTGCGATACCGCTTTTTCAAAAATTAACTTCATTATAAATCGGTACTGATCTCAGTTGACAGATGAACATCTCGGCTCCCTAATGAGAATCAGTTGCACTAACCTCACTCCAAATTTCAGACAGGTTGTACAAAATAAAAAGTGTATTTTTTTTCACTAATAGTTTAATTTTGTAAGGAGTTTTACCTTTATTATATACTTATTGTAATCATTAATTTTAAATTTAATTAAACTAACGTAAAATTTGTTATGTGCGTTATTTTATATTCCCTTCTTTACATGTTAAATAATAGTACTTTTCAATAATTGTGTGTATATTAAACAGTATTTAATAGTTATATTACAATTAATTAGTATTCAAGATTCCCATTGATGTAGCCAACGAGTAAACATTACCTTGTGATGTGATAATTCGAATTATTTTGTGTGTTATGGAAACAGCATCTATTATTGGACTATAATATTATTATATTCAACTGAAGAAAAACTGCAGATACAGGTAACTGTTATATTCCTATTATTTTATCCACAGTGTCCTAATAGGACGACTGTTGCAATACTAAAAATTAAGTGAAGTGTTTTTGGTATCCAGGAACACTCACAAAAATGAACTCAAATCAAAACCTCACAACTCCACAAGTCCTCCCCACAAAATCATATGTCGCTGCTACTTTATCCAAACCTCCACCTCCTACTTTCCCACGTAAGGAGCAAGCCATTTTAATGCACGCTATTCCAAATACTGTTTTATTTGACTATGTTAAAGCTATAGGGGACATTGTTATCCCAAAAAACATTACCTTTGCATCACGTATTCCAAATAACCGCATCTGTATTTATCTTTCCTCGCCTACAGTTGTCGATAACCTTCTAAAAACACATCAAAATATCTCTATCAACTCTACAGTAGTTCCCATCAGAAGACTTATCACCCCAGCTAAACGCCTTCTTATATCTAACGTATCTCCTTCAATTCCACATTCCATAATTGAGAAAGCCCTTAAAGATATTGGATTACAGCTGGTCTCTCCTGTGTCATTTGTGAAATGTGGCGCACTCGGAGAAGGTTATGCACACATAATGAGCTTCCGAAGAGTAACGTATATTATCCCCGATAAAGAGAACTTTTCAATAGATAGAAACTTCGTTATTACATACGAAAACACACCTTATAGAATATTTATTTCTACGGATAAATTGCATTGTTTTTTATGTAAAGAGGTCGGACATACCGCTGACTCATGTACCAATAATCCAACTACTTTTTCTCAAACTGAACTACCCCATCTAGAGCCCTCTACATCTGAAATTACTGATATAATTTCTGACGTAAACACTTCTGTTCAATCAGACCTAACTACTTTAAATTGCACAGAAACCCACACTGAAATAGATACTGAAACTATAGACCCATCAATTCCACCCACACAAGGACAAAAAAGAGCTATATCAACAGACAGCAATTCTGATATTCCTTCTCTATTATCTTCAGCAAGTACACCCGAACCAGCGTCTAACCAAATGCTTCCTCCGTTATCCACAAAAACAAACACTATCTCCAAACCTCACAAGAAAAAAGCAAAAACTACAAAATCAGAGGAACATAATCTTACAGCTAGTTCACTTCAATCCGTAGCGGCCATTTATAAAAATAATCCATCTGGTCTAACTTTGACCGAGACTCAGTTTATTGCTTTCCTAGAAAATACACATGGTAATCCTAGTCCACTTAATGAAGCTTTTGTTTTTACGTCAAATATTGAAGGACTATTACAAGACATAACAGTTCTCCATTCAGAAACTAAGGAAAGATCCCTTAAAAATCGACTTACGAGACTTCAAAAGAAAATCAAAAGACAGCTAAACCCAGATGACTCTGATAGTATCAGCGTCTCATCTGAACTCCTAACCGATGATGAAACCAAAACCCTTATCTCCCAACAGCCAGAACAACCATCTCAGTTGCCCCTTACCCCTTCAACTCAAGATTCACCTTCAATTTAATCCAATGGAACTGCGATGGGTTCTTTCCCCGTATTGAAAGAATCCAACAACTAGTGACAGAAAAACAACCCGATATCATATGTCTACAAGAAACGAACTCAAAAATATCTAAGCTTCCCACACTAAAAAAGTTCGAAGGATACCATTATATCAGAACTAATTGTGACAGAGCCAGTGGTGGGACATCTATTTTTATTTCAAGTGAAATATATTCATCCCATCTTCTCATCACCACCGAACTCGAGGCTATCGCCGTAACTACTTGGTGTCCTAATAAACTTACGATATGCAGTGTTTACATTCCTCCTAACTACCCCCTAAAAGAAATTGAAATTCTAAATCTTATATATCAGCTCCCCGTTCCGTATATTCTAGTAGGTGACTTTAATGCTCATAACTTTATGTGGGGGTCAAACCATACTAATGGCAAAGGTAAAACTATAGAAAACGTTATCAATTGCACAGGCTCCTGTCTACTAAATACAGGCTCTAATACGCATCTGAACTTTTCCTCTGGCACATTTTCGGCGATAGATCTTAGTTTTAGCGACCCAAAAACATATACTTCACTAACTTGGAAAACTTCCGATGATCTATATGACAGCAACCACTTTCCAATATTTGTATCATCTGATATCTCCAACCATGAACAAACTATAACCAGAAACTTCTGGCGGCTAAAAAATGCCGACTGGATAGACTATACTTCACAAACAGATAACACCTTACCTTCTCTATCCCTATCCGACAATATTAACAATAATCTATTATTAATCACAGATTCCATACTTAAAGCTGCAAATTTGCACATAGGCAAAAATAGTATTTCCCATAAAAGAAAAGCAGTACCTTGGTGGAATACATCTTGCCAAACTGCAACAGAACAACAAAAATTAGCTCTTAAAAATTACCGTAAAAACAAAAATCTGGAGAATCTTATTGAACTAAAGAAAACCAGAGCCAAAGCCCGATTTATTATAAAACAAAGTAAAAAATCATCTTGGAGAGAATATGTATCCTCTATTAATTCAAGCACCAATCCGGCGGACCTCTGGAAAAAGATTAGGCAAATCCAAGGAAACAACACCAACCTCAAAATCTCTAGTATTGCTGTAAATAACACTACAATCACTGACAATCAAGAAATCGGTGAAACCCTAGCAACGCACTTCGACACTAAATTCAAAAGTAAAATAGATGCCTCCTTACGAAAACCATTAACTAACGCCCCACCCTGTTCCTCACCCGAAACAATAATGGACATCACACATCTTAATTCTCCCTTTCTTTTTGAAGAACTAGTATCAGTTATTCAAACTTGTAAAAACAATGCCGCTGGTCCTGACGACATTCCTTACATATTAATCAACAAGCTCTCAAACTGTAGCCTACTTAAAATACTTGAGATGTATAATTTAATCTGGTCATCTAACCAATTTCCCAATCAATGGCAAACCTCTATCGTAATACCTATTAAAAAGTCTAACCTAGAACGTTCCTTGGCCAACTCTTATAGACCTATATCACTAACTTGTACGATGTGCAAAATATTCGAAAAAATGATTAATAAAAGACTCCTATGGTTCATTGAAAAACATAAGATATTTGCTAGTGAACAGTCAGGATTTCGTCAGAACCGTTCAACCCAAGACAACCTTGTAATCCTCCAAACTCATATATCAGAGGCCTTAAACAAAAGACAAGAAGTCGTAGCTGCCATATTTGATATTGAAGGTGCTTTTGACACTATAAGTAGGCAATGTATATTAAACAAACTTATCCTTCTTAATATTAATGGTAATATATTTAACTTCATACGAAATTTTCTATCTTCTAGATCGTTCAGAGTCTCTGTCAACGGTATTTTATCTTCTACTTATACTCAAACTGATGGCGTACCTCAGGGATCGGTACTAAGTCCTACACTTTTTAACCTAGCAATAAGTGATTTATGCTCTCACCTCATTTCCCCTATTAAACATATCATGTATGCTGATGACCTAGTAATTTACTGTCATGGACAAAACTCTTCTACTACCTCGAAGCTTATTCAAACTGCTGTTGACACACTTTTAAAAAAAACTAGTGACATGGGGTTATCTTTATCCAATGTAAAATCTAAAATTATAAACTTTAGTAGACGTCCCCCTTCTCCATCTCCACTTATTTTGATCAACAATGTCCCTCTTCCTGTTGTTAAACAATGCAAAATTCTCGGATTAACGTTTGACTCACGACTAACTTGGAAGCAACATATATTTGCAATAAAAATAGAAACGAGCATAAGACTAAACATAATAAAAACTCTATCACATCATTATTGGGGATCTGACGAAAACTCACTTCTTAAAATATACAGATCACTAATACGCTCCAAGCTAGATTATGGTTGTCACATATATATATCCGCCTCCAAAACATATATTAATCTTCTAAACTCAATTCACAACACAGCCCTTCGTCTTTGTATTGGCGCTTTTCGATCTAGTCCTGTAGATAATATTTATTGCGAAGCTAACGAACCTCCTCTTTGTATAAGACGAAAACAACTGCTACTCTCTTATGCAGCATCGGTATCAGCTAACCCCTCTAATCCAGTGCATCCCTTATTTGTAATGTCCACGTATAAATTACACAATACCAATTTCTTACCACCAATAAAACCTATTCCACTAATTTTAGCACAGACACTTAATGATATCTCTCTTACACATACCCTTCCTCTTTATCTCCCTCCATCTCCTCCTTGGATCATGTCCACGCCCAAATTTAACACCTCGCTCACCAACTTAGATAAAAATAAACATCCGAAAGAGATCATTATAAATGCATTTAAAGACATTATAGATACAAATAAATACGACCTAATATTATACACGGATGCCTCAAAAAATGACACAGGAGTAGGCTGCTCTGTTACAACCTCTCATTCACTAATTAAGTCATCACTTATACCAGCCATCAGCAGCGTTCATACTGGCGAATTATTTAGTATATTGCAAGCTTTTAACCATATATCTCCACCTAATAAGCAGGTTGCCATATGCACAGACTCTTTAGCATCAATCTATTCTATCAAAAATATATTTACTGATCATCCAATCGTCCAAAAGATCCTAGACTCTTACCAAATTATCTTGTCCCAAAACATAACAGTTACCATAATCTGGCTGCCATCTCATATTGGTATAGAAGGCAATGAAACTGCAGATCACTATGCTAAACTTGCTACAGCATCACCTGAAATCACCGATAAAATTCAAATTTGTAAGGACCTAAAATCATATATTAAAAGAAGAACCAGACTCCTTTGGCAGCAGCATTGGAACTCTAACCGTTCGATCTTACACGAAATACAACCGTCAATAACCAGTCAGCCTACATTTGACTATTCAGCCCTCTCAAGACGAGATCTCATTGTGATAAGACGACTTCGGATAGGACATTCAAAACTCACACACAGCTACCTAATGTCCTCTAGCATCCGTCCCTCCTGTCAAATCTGCCAATCATATTTGACAATCAAACATATTCTCACTGAATGCCATCAACATTTGGCCAGAAGATTACAATACAAACTCAAAAGTGAAGTACGAGATATCCTAAACAACCCTGACCAAATAAAAGCTGTGCTACAATTCCTTAGAGATGAACACTTATATCAAAAAATATAATTAGATTTTAATTTAGACATTGTGTAACATATTATTATCATTCCGTATTATTGTAACATATTCTTAATGTAACACTTAATGTTTGTGTAATGAAAATTCATGTTATAGTACCTGTGTAAGTGGCCATAGTAGCCGAGCACGTTAAAGTTGAAATAAAAAAAAAAAAAAAAAAAAAAATAGTACTTTTCAGATGAGCATTTAATTAAAATAGTTTACAGATATATAAAGCTTAAAACAAACTTTCCTCTTGAATTGAAACTAATGTAGAAAAAACAACATGTTAATTACCATTTTATACTATTTTGTACCATTTTGTATAAATTTCTAGCTTTTAAAATATTTTCAGTAATAATTTACAATACTGCTGTGTTTAAAATGTACTGATAATAGTATCAAAACAATACACAATTTATTTTTCATTTACTGTACCAGGAAAGTATTTAACTTTACAGTGGCCAAAAAAGGCAATGAGATTTTATTTTGCTTCTCCGTACTTATATACTTAGTTATTCTATTAGCCGTAAAATGTACAGAACTGCAGTTGTAACGTAAACAAATGCTATTTAAGATAAGCTGTTACCAAATTTAAATGTTTAAATAGTTTTAGATATGTTCAATAAAATTGTTTAACACACTAGTTGCAAAAAGAAAACAACTAGAAAGAGTAGCATTCAATGATTAAATTAAATTCTAAAATACAAATAGAAAGATGAGAGAAAAAACAATATAATAGCTTTATAATCATCTTTTGACGTGACAACGTCTTAAATTAGGTTGTGGCTCGGAGTCATTCATGAAAAAGTGTAACGCCCGCTCACGTCTGTTACAGTGAGTCACCGAACGAGAGAGAGGCCCGCCGGACCGGCGAATGCCTTGCGTCTCTCTCCCACTTAAACATGATCGGTCCGCTGCGCGCGCAGCACTAGAGAATTAGGCGCGTTGAATCGGTGCGTGCTTGTGTCTCTGTCTTTCTCGAGCGTTCTTGGCGTTCAAGACACATTACAGCAGAAACACTTCCTTTCATTTCATATTTCTCCTATCATCGTCCTATCCTCAACAAAATCACTCAAATAGAAATTAGTTAAGTTTAAGTTTACATGTACAATGTTTTAGTAAACAAAATATATTTCTATAGTTAAAATTTGTGCAATTCTTATTTTCATTCAATTGTGCAATCCTATTGTGCAATTTAATAATATTTATATCAATAAATATTCTACCGAGAAAAAGACGTTGTCACGTAAACTCTTGGCCCGTAAAACCGACTTTACAGGCAACCGATTTTTTTCCTTTTTTCCTTGAGTTTATTTCATACCCTAAACGAGGTGGCCTAGTTGCCTGGTTTCAACTACGTGAACAGGATGATCTCCTGAGGGGGGATACAACTACTGGAGGGTTTCTAAGTAATCCCTCCCGTCGGTTACGCCACTGCCTGGTTTAGTGCTGAGTGTCTGGACTGCGGAATTGTAGTAGGTTTTTAAAACGGACCCTCAGGGAATATAATTGGTGACCATTGTAGTAGACTACCGAAATACATATTCTAGAATTATCTTAGAAGTACAGTCGTCCCAGGAACGCAACTCAGCAATATTGGCAATATTATTTTAAAGTCGTCTACTTTAAAATGTCGAATTGTCAATATAAATGATCGACTGATAAGTACACGTTATACAATTAAATGGCCCGTTAGATCCTGTGACTTAGCGCCTAACAATTTCTTTTTTTTGGGGTTTTCTCAAAGAAAACATTTATGCCTATATCAGTTTGAAAGGGGCCACAAACCTAGTCGAATAAAGGGCATAAATACTTCATTTCTCTGCAAGCATTACACCAGCCCTACTCAAAAATAGGAGGAGAAATCTGTATGACAGATTTGGTTACTGTTTAGCACAAGGAGGTGGAATATTTAAGCCCTTAATTCATTAATCTGCCTTCCTAATTTTTATTTTTTGTTAGGTACATTTTACGAAGTTTGTAGGTTCTTAATTAGGTAGTATTTGTAATGTTTAAGTTTGGAAGAATTTTATTGTTGATAAATTGCGTTAGGCTTTCACGGCCATCGTCTAACTTATTAAACTGTTTATTCGGGCTGTTGGGCCGTTGTCTTCTGTTGAGATTTGTTCTCGACGTTTCGCCAACACTAGGGGTTGGCATCTTCTGGAGATGTTGATGCTTCGCTTGTAAGCAGAAACTGACTGTCTAGTGTTGGCGAAACGTCGAGAACAAATCTCAACAGAAGACAACGGCCCAACAGCCCGAATAAACAGTTTAATAAATTTTATTGTTGTTTTTTATTCAAAAGTACAAACGATTCTTATTGTGATTTTTTTTCTTCTTTCTTGTCTTATTGTTATAAGCTTTGTCCATAAAATTTGTACAATTTTCAGTGACAATAAAGCATATTACTTATTTACGTACTTATTTATTTGTATTACTATTAAGGCTAAAACATAACCAAAAAATTAGTTTTAGAGCATTAAGTTAGTTTCTGTAAAACATATCAGTACATCGTCTACGTATCTCCACCTCCACCAATATAAAAACTGTTTGAATATGGGATGATTTGAAATGTTTGTCTCTGGATAATCCATAAAAATATCTGATAGCAATGGGCTTAGAGGATTACCCAGTCCTGCACTGTTATTTAATATGTATTTGATTACACAGGCCGACGAAAAATTTTTTTGTGAAAACTTTTTTTACTTTAATAGCTGATTCTTATTGATTTTTATGTGCTGAATCCAAATCTGGCCTTAGTTTTTTTGTATCACCCATAGTTTTTCTGCAATTTGGGTTTTTATGTAGTATACATTTTTATGTAGTTTCTTATGTAGTATAAATACGGTATATGGTGAAATTAATGAAACACTATGTTACATCATAATCATGAATATATTATTACAATAGGTTACTTGAAACAGTTATACATATGATATAATACAGGTTCCATTAGTCATCTGGGATTGGTTTGTATTTTCTTTCCCTCTTTTCTTTGAAACTTCTTGTGTAGCTTTTTCTACGATGAGTCGCCTGCTGAACTTCTCTGTGAAGTGACCAACAGTAGTCCCCCATCATGTTAGTGTTCCAGCGGCCCTGATAGCGTTTTTCCATCAGTTTAATGTCCTGGTGAAAACGCTCTCCTTGCTCCTCACTTACATCGCCCAAGTTTTCCGGGAAGTAATCAAGATGACTGTTCAGGAAGTGAACTTTCAGGCTCATCAAACATCCTAACTTTTTAAAGTTCTTTAACATGTTAGCAACAATAGCAACATATTCTGGATCTTTTTTATTCCCCAAGAACTTGGTAACCACTTGCTTGAATGACACCCATGCTTCTTTCTCATTTGAGGTCATTGTCGATTCAAAGTTAAGGTCTAACATCATTTTTCTAATGTCTGGTCCGACAAAGACGCCTTCTTTCAGTTTAGCTTCTGAGAGGTGTGGAAACTTTAGGCAGAGATACATAAAACATGGCCCATCTTTAGGCAAAGCCTTCACAAACTGTTTCATGAGGCCTAACTTTATGTGAAGAGGTGGTAGGAGCACTTTTTTTGGATCTACGAGGTTTTTGCAAAGAATGTTCTTTTCACCTGGTTTTAAAGATTCCCTAGCAGGCCAGTTCTTTTTGCACCAATGTTGATCTCTAGCCCTACTGTCCCATTCACACAAGAAACATGGAAACTTGGTAAAACCACCTTGTTGACCAAGTAGCATACATGTTACTTTTAAATCACCACATATCATCCAACCATGATCACAATAGCCTATTTTATTCAGCACTATTTCTAGGTTTTCATAGCTTTCTTTCATGTGTACAGAATGACCAACAGGTATAGATGCGTACTGGTTTCCATTGTGTAATAAAACAGCCTTTAAACTTCTTTTGGATGAGTCAATGAACAGCCTCCAGTCTTCCTTTTTGTACTCAACACCAAATTCATTCATCAGACCTGGAATGTCTGTACAGTACACCAAATCACCATCTTGTTCAAAAAATTTTGAAAATTGTTGCTCTCTCTTTCTATACACATAAATGCTGGTTCCAGCACCCAACAAGTTCTTTTCTTTTAGTCTAGAGCCAAGCAATTCAGCTTTTTCTTTAGTTAAGCCTAGATCCCTAACCAAGTCATTAAGTTCAATCTGAGTAAACAATTTAGGCTCTACATTTTCTGTAATACATCGAAATTCTTCATCATCTTGTTCACCTAACTCAGATTCTACATCATAAGATGGTTCAGTTTGAATGGAATCCAAATCATCTGGAGGTTCAGGGACCGGCATATCTTGACCGTGTTTCACTGGTCGGATGGCAGACATAAGGTTAGGGTAGCTTATTACCTTCTTATTTTTTGAGTTGTGACCAGTTACATCAACACTACAAAAGTAACAATCATCAGAATGATTTCTTTGCTCTCTCCATATCATAGGAACTGCAAATTTGAAGGATTTTTTCTCCTTTTTTGACCATTTTCTTAGATCTTCAACACATACATAACATACCTTATGCGGCGCCCAAGATTTATCCTGATCGCCAAGTAAAGTTCCAAAGTATGATCGATAAACCTTTTTCACAAAGTCCGTAATGTTTCTTTGGTGTTTTTTAATCACAAACTCACCACAAATATAACAAAAACTGTCAACAGAGTTTTTACAACCGCGGTTAGACATTGTGTTGAGCACGTGTACAAAAACCGTGAAAGTGAGGTTAGATTGACAGTAAACAAACATCAGCTGTTAACGTTCAAATGGAATCTACCTTTTTTGATCTTTTAGTATGTTTCAGCAGTGCTACCAACACAATTTAAGTCCATTACCTCTACTTTTTTGATTATATTTAAACTATTATAGTATATGTTAAATTCTGTAGAAATCGCTTAATTAAAAAAATGTTACTACAAAATGTGAAGAAATTGTGGGTGATACAGCTTTGTAAGCATCATATTTGGATTCAGCGACATGAAAGACATTAGAATAGGGTATTTTTAGTGAAAAAGTTTTTTCATCGTTGGCCTGTGTTATTAACTTCAAAGTAGTTTTGGTTTATGCAAATTTCAAAAAGATGTAAAATATGGTATGTAATATTTTTATATGGTCCTTTATAAAACATTTCATTTATGTATTATAAATTCACACCATGGAAAAATTCAGAAAACATTACATAAAATATTGTTATGCAATGTTTTAAACTTTAAACTAATTTTGTAAGTTGAATTTTGCATCTATACAACTGCTAACTGGTACAAATGATATAAAATCTAAAATGCAAACTTACTTTCAAACAGTATCAAAGTAAAACTTTTACAAAACATTCGTCTCAAAGAATATTTAAAATACTTCAAAAGGAAACCATTCAAGGTTTTTTCTTTCTGGAAAACTCAGATGATTAGCCGTTACCTTAACCTTTAAAGCTACCCCTTAATTATTCGACGTTCTTATCGTGTCTTAAAAATAAAAAGAACAGCCCCTGAGTCGTAAACCTTCTCGTGAATAGGAACAACTAAACTTCTGCTGTATAAAAGAAGTAAAATTACAGGACCTTCACCGGTGTACAGACAAAAATTAGGTCCGTCGTTGGACCCATTTTGATCCTATGTAATTTTGTACGAGACGTTACTACTTGGAACATGTGGAAATATTATCTTCATTAAATTCAATATACTTTTCCAATTCAAAAAAGAGGCCAAATTGCACATAATTTTAAAGGGTGGTTAATCACCTCTCTACAATTGTAGTCTAATTTATTGCAAAAAATGGCTTTCGAAAGATACACAAATAATTACAACTTGCCTGCACTGAAATTAATGGTTGTAATGAAGCTATGTGAATAAAAATTGATTTGTTGATGTCAGACGATTAGTTGGCAACCTTTTTCTTTGGCCATCTATCTTCATTTATTCACTTTATGTGACCATACCACACTAGTTGTCTCGTTTCAATTCTGTCTTCACTGGAATATACAGTATTTGTCCTCCTTCTAATATCTTCTTCCCTGATAGGATCTTATTTGGATACACCACACGCTTTCCTTAGAAAATCCGTTTCTACTACTTCTATTCTTTTTCTATCTTTTTTCGTGATCTGCCTAACTTCTGCCCCATAAGTCATAATAGGCTCTACCAAAGTTCGATAGATTGTCAATTTCGTTTTTTGTCTAATATCTTTAGACCATAGTAGAGCGTTTAGAAAATTTATTGCTTTTTCCCTGCTGCGTTCTGTTTTCGAAGTCTATTTTGGTAGTGCCTTCTTTAGATATTATAGATCCGAGATATTTATATTCATTGCATGTTTTTGTGTTTCTAATTTCTAACTCTGGATCTTCTTCATCATCTCCTATTTTAAGATACTGTCTTTGACATATTCATATTGAGGCCCCATTTTTCATATTCTTTCTTTAGTTTTCTAAACATGTAGTCCATGTCTTCCTCATCATTCGCTGCCGCTACCTGATCATCTGCGAAAAATAAAAATGTTAGACATTTACCACCGCTTATGTCTATTCCCATTCCGGATACTTGTTTCCTCCACTACTCTAGCGATGATTGAATATATATTTTAAATAAGGTCGGACATAGAAAAGCTCCTTGTTTAACCTCCTTTGTTATTGGAAATGATTCAGATATAAAGTTTCCTTCTTTGACGACACTTCTTGCATTTTTGTATATATTTGCGATAGCATCCACATACTCTCTACTGAGACCTACTTTCATCAATGTGTGAAACAGTTTTTTTAAAGGTACCGTATCGTATGCCTTCTTTAAATCTAGAAACAATAGGTGGGTAGATAGATTCCTTGCCTTCCGTTTTTCAATAACCTGCTGCATAACGAATATACCATCAGTGCACGATCTTCCTGCACGAAATCTATTTTGTTCTTCTATGTTTTCGTATTCTGATTCTATTCTTTCTTTTATTATTCGACCGTACAACCTTCCGACTGAGCTGATAACAGTTATTCCCCTATAATTAGAGCATTTGCGTTTATCTTCTTTCTTGAATATTGAGCGGATGTATCCAACATTTCAATCATCAGGGATATTTTGTCCTTTTAAGCATTTGTTATATAGTTGAACCAACATCTCATGTAATAGTTTTGATCCATACTTTACCAACTAAATTGGGATGTCTTCAGGTCCTGCTGCTTTACCGTTTTTCGATCTTTTGAGGGCATCGCTTAACTCTCCGGTTGTTATTTTAATTATTATTGTATGTTCGGATATTTCTTTTATTTCGATCTCTTGGAATCTATATCTATCCTCTGTCAGTAAGACCTCATAATGTTGTTTCCACTGTTTCATATCTATTAACTGTAAGTTAGATTTTTTCTTAGTTATTGAAAAAAAAAACAGCCGTCAATAAAGAAGTTCACCTGATGTACGTAGACTTACAAAAAGCATATGACAGTGTACCCCTAAGTAAACTATGGTCAACCCTACAGCAAACCAACATTAAGCATGGTCTTATCAAAGCAGTCCAAAGTCTGTATAATGGAACGACTGCAAAAATTAAAACTGGATCAAGGATATCTGAAGGATTTAAGGTCACGAAAGGACTAAAGCAGGGTTGCTGTATTTCGCCTACCCTTTTCAAAAGTTATCTGGAACAAGCACTCAAGCTGTGGAAAAGAAAATGTAATGGCATGGGAATTCCTCTCAATGACGAGACTACACTGTACACCTTATGTTTCGCTGATGACCAAATACTGATTGCTCAGGATCATGACGACTTGAGTTACATGACTCGGAAGCTAATAGAAGAATATAACAAATGGGGTCTCGAAGTCAACATTAAGAAAACTGAAGCCATGTGTATTGGAGGGACAAAACAGTCCATTATATTAGACGATGGGGTAGAAATTAAAGACATTGTTTCACAAAAATCTCTAAGACGCATTCCGTTGTCATTGGTTATTTGTTCCCCATATCTTCCTACGACTCTGTTATTTTCTTCTCTCCCTATTCTGCTACTAATTTTACTTATTTAACTTTTATAAACAATAACTAAAAAAAAATCAATCAATACTAAATTAAGTACTTTCAAAATTTTGTTCATTTTACTTTAAGCTATAATAAATTGTAAAGGAGTGTGGTGTAGTTCTATTTATCCCTTGAACTTGGGCAAAACTTTCAAGCAGCTGCAATAAACGGTATCGTAAGGAAGTAAACATAAGGAAAATGTTTGATATAGAAGATGATTTTTAAAGACATTTGTTCTAAAATTTGCACTTTGTAAACATATTTGTATTCTAATATCAGGTATAATGCTATCAAGAATATATTTTGTAATACTTTAGCTTGTACTAGAAAATAATCTGAACTACCACTAAGAATTACGTAGTGGTTGTACCCACATATATCGATGTATTAAAGAATGTCATTGGTAATAGTTAAGTTGTTTGCATGTTTTAAATAATTGTATAAATGAATTGTCATTATTAAAATGCGTTAGAGGACTTTTTTGTTCCAAATTGTGTATTATATTCATACCTTGCTGGAGCGGATTTAAGGGATCATTGTAAACCATTATTTTTGAACATGGGTATTATGCCTTTACCTTCGCTTTATATGTATGCAACACTGTTGGAAATTCACGATAATAAAAATAAGTTTACTAAAAACTCCCAATTACATGATCATCTAACAAGATCGAGGGATTTAATTAGGTCACAACGATTCAGACTATCAAAGAGCACAAAGAATTCAATTGATATTCACTTGTATAACTATCTGCCTAACGAAATAAAAATTCTGTCTCAACCACTGTTTAAAAATAGGATCAGAAAGCATTTTTTAACATATTGTTTTTACTCAAAGACAGAATACCTCAATACACCTTTATAACGTGTACCCAGTTTGGTCAGAATACTGTCGATTTACTATCTACATATCACATTGTATTATTGCTATTAAAATGTACTAAGTTTTATGTATTAGTTTATTTAGTCATCGATTCGGGAATATTCTTAATTATTTGCACATTTTTGTTACTTCCATATTTCAAATATTTTTTATGTGACAGTTTAGGTTTGTTTTTTTTTTTTTGGTTAGAGATTTTTTTTTTATCTTAAATTTTTAATTTTAATTCTTCTGCAAATACTTACATATGTATATTACTTTAGCCAATATAGTTAAGTTAATTTTAAGTTTACATTATTATATCTTTTATTGTATTTTTTATACGGACTTCAAACTTTATGTAAAGTGGTCAATAAACGTTCTATCTATCTATCTACCTTAAAGGAACGCTTTATTTTCGGGGACATCCTTAGGCTGTTGAACTTATTTATCAAAACTACTTATCTCTTTAGAGTTTCCGATTTTATAACAGTGTCGATATACAATATTTCATTCAAAACTTTTATTTTAATAATTAATCAACAATTCCCAATATAATATATTCGATTAACGTAGAACTCTCTCGTCTTCATAAACTGGCCTATGAAAGAAGCTGAAATTGCAGGAGGGGTTGTAGGATAACGGGATAGGGGTTGAAACGATACGACAACACTCTTGGGAGCTTTGACCATAAAACACATCTATGAAAATAGTCGCTGAACTCGCTGTTCACTACATAAATATAAAAACCGTGATAGATGTAAAGCTGTCTATGTTTTATCAAAGTATAACACTGTCTATATGTTTTTCTTTTATTAAAACAACTTTCTTGAGAATGTGTACAAGTTATTTGAGGTTTTAGATTAGATCGGATTATGTAGTGCGTTTTATTGATATTTATATTAGTATATGTAAAGTGTATATATATATATATATATATATATATATATACACATTATATATTATACGTATAATTAAATGTAGAACTAAGATTAATACTAGTAGAAGAATTAATATTAAACTTAACAGTCTTCCGGGTTGAACCTCGTCGATCACCATTGCGCCGAGCTTTAGACATCGTCTTCGATGTCTTCTTCAGGACTTCCGAGGTCTCAGTATGCTGAGTCCCCTGACACTACTACATTGATCACTAATCGATGCATTACTGGTGCTGGGAATAGTGGAAGGGTCATTTATACCGTCGACGGTGACTTGGTTTGGGTGGAGGTTGACGTGGGGGCCAGCGTAGGGATTGACGCGGGGGTTGGCGCGGGGGTTGGCGCGGGGGTTGGCGTGAACGTAAAATATATAATTCACAGTGCTAGATCGGACTTAAAATATTTCCATATGCATATATCAAGTTCGAACTTTCCCTTAATTAGGCAACATTGGATTTTTACGGAAATCTACGAATACTGTAATGTTTTGTTTTGCAGGCATATGAAAGAACAGACGACTAACAAAATAGTTGGTATCCAATATGTGTACTTATCTCGAATACGGATTTACTTCCTGAGGGACATGACCGAATAGCTAAATTTAGTTAAAAAAACAGACTAAATCTAAGAATATTCACTTCCTAAAACAATTGCAAGTAACTACGCTCCAACTTTGATACCATCCAACTAATTCGCAAATAAAGCGAAAGCACTACCGGCGACGTGATTTCACGAAGTAATCCGAGTTGCAGCGACAGTAGTCGGTCTTCCCCCATATTCGATCTTATCCCGAAGCACCTTACTAGATGAATAAGCTTCGTGACAAAAATTTTAATTGGTTTTACAGCAATTGTTACATATTTCCTCGAATATTTCATAAGAGAATGATAGTTAAATCCTATACCGTTAGTTGTCTCAAAAGGACACAAAACAAATAGATAAACAAGTAATAAAGTACGAACCAAAAATACGAATAAGTGTAACAAATTCCTTGCCTAAATTCTGGAATGAAAAACTGGATTTTTTTCTTAAAAATCAACTCGTTAAATTTTATTATCATTAAAAAAGCGGTTGTTATAATAACAGCAAAAAATATTAAATTTTTAATTATTCATCTACGGTTCGAATTGACAATACAGTATGAAAAATCGTTCGTTTCGTCCTAAAACATTAACGAAACCCTAGTGAATAAATTGTACCCTCGCATTCGTGATAGTGATGTAGTGGAATCCAATCAGTCGGATCAATCGAGGGCCCGGGAACAAGGATCATATTAGTTATTAGTTACTAATTGTTGGACATATATCACAATACCGTTGAATTAGTGAACGCCATGTTAACTGGGTGGAATATTACGTTTGAATTTCGTACGTATCGGAGCGAAGTTGTGGCAGACCGGAATAAACCTATTCATAAAGGTTACTAGCAATCGCTCGTTACATACCACAGTTATATAATGCGATAAGGATTATTTCCGGCACACGACGATGAAAAGAAATATTGGAGACGGGATTTTTGTGTAAATGGGAAGTTAATATCATTCTAAATCAGAACGATTTATAAAGTGGAAATCGAAACGTCTAAATAAATGTATTTTCAACTCAAATTGTGGTTAATTACCATCAAAAATAGTATTTAACATAGCATTTTTTTATTTGCAATTAACGTGTATATATAAAGCTTATGATCATTGATGTAGGTACAGTTTACACAGTATACAATATAGGTGGAAATCGAATCCGATTCGATCGAATTTTTTTGTATTTCATGGTGTTTCCGTATAGTTTTTTAGTTCCATACGTGAGGATACAGCATCTGTAAAGGTATGTGCAAACCATTTTAATTCATAAATACAAGAAAAGCATGTATTTATGTGTATAAAACTGAGTTGTTTTCCATCGCATCGTATCCTCGCCAAGATCATAGCACTGACAGTAAACGCTCACTGTTTTTAAAATAATGCATTTATTTTACCTGGCCATGATAGTATGTACAATTTTAAATACCATTGGGATTTAAGACCTACTTATCTTCAAAAATAAATAAATAACATACCCCCTTCTTGTGTGTTTAAGATGCCCAAAGGAAAATATGGGACTTAGGATGTCGACGACATGAGCCGGGCTCTTCAAACATTTTGTAATGGAGACATGGGATTAAATAAATGCTGCATGCAGTATGGAGTCCCTAAGCCTAGCTTGCTCCGTTATCTTAAGGAGACCAATGTCAAGGCACATGATAAAATGAAGGCTTTTGGCCGAGGCAGTGTGTTACCAGCAGCAGTAGATAATGTTCTAGTTGATCACATTTTAAAATTGGAGACGTTGATGTTTGGCCTCACGATCAATGATATTTGACCGCTTGCATTTCAAATCGTCGAGAGAAATCAAATACCACATAATTTTAATAAAGAATCCCAAATGGCAGGAAAGAAGTGGATTTATGCTTTCAAAGCTCGTCATAAGGACATATTCTTACTAAGAGAACCTCAAGCAACGTCCAAAAGGATTCAATAAAAGGAACGTTTACGTCTTTTTCGACCTTCTGGAAAAAATTGTTGATGAGAATAATATTGATGCAACTCGTATATTTAACGTTGACGAAACGGGTGTCAGCACTGTGCAGAATAAATACCAAGAGTTTCACGCACAAAAATGTAAAAGTCAACTCAAATTTTAGGTTCCACCTATGCTTATATTTAAGCGTATTCGAATGAACAATGATTTATGGGTTGATGCTCCACCAGGAAGTATGGTTGAGATATCAGAATCGGGCTACATGACTAGTGATCTCCTTGTAAAATGGCTTTAACATTTTATTGATTCTGTAAACCCAACAGTAGAAAACAAAGTTCTTTGGTACTGGATGAGCATACAACGCACTCCAAGAAGATTCTTCGATCTGGAATCTTGGTTCTAAATTTTACGTGCTAAAGAGCACGGTGTAATAATGCTATAATTGCCTGGGCATACGACCCATCGCATGCAGCCTTGTAGAAGATTATTCTTAAAGCCTTTCAAAGGCTACTACACTCAATCAGTTGAAAAGGCTGTGAAACTGAGGGCAGATGGTGAAAATGAAGAGTCTAATGAGACAAACAAGGAACTACTTAGGTCTATAAATGAGCTAATTTAGAGTAGAGTTTAGCTACGACTACTACACCCACTAGGCCTACTAAAAAAACTCGTGAAGCAAGTTCAAAACTTAACATTTCAATTGATTTAGTTTCCCCGATACCGAAGCCTCATCCAAAATCCAAGAAGGAAATAGCACAAAGGGCAATGGTTTTGACGGAAAGTCCCTATAAAAATTTATTAGAATTAGCTAAAGAGGTACAGTTGGCGCAGGAACAGATAAAACAAATAAAAATGAAATTGGGGAAGGTTAAACCGAAATCTTCAAAGAAAAATAAAACTAGAAGGTAAAACTAGTCTTAAGAGAAACAAAAAAGCTATCAAGAAAAAAAAAAAGAAATGTGAAAATCCTACAGTCCGTTCTTCTAAATGCAGCGTCAAGCTCAAATCAACCTGACGTTGTTGTAGAGATGTGTGTTGATGAATAGTTCTGTTCAATTTCAAAAATTGAAGACATGATCCAATGCGCCAAATGCCGTTTAGGGAGCCATGAACTTTGTGCAGGAGTTCAACCTGAAGCACAAGTTTTTCTTGCTTTGAATGTAAATAAAAATATTATGTACGTTCAAACTGAATAATTTCTCATATTGGAAACTAAATTGTATTAAACAAAACATGATTAATGGTATTCCCACTAAAATTTATTTTACTATACACTCTATATAGGTTTTCTTAATTATACCACTTGCATCCTACCAGGAAAATATACATTTTTAACAGTAAAATCAATAATATCAAGGTAGAAAAATTATCATGTATTTGTAAATGTTTATTATTTATCCTAATAGAACGTTCAATTAAATAAGACATATATTATTTAAATTAAAATTCGAGATATGTTAAGAGGTACAATATTGGCAACTCTGCCCTATATTGTGACTTATTCCTAACGAAAATAGTAATTTTTTATTTCGCTCATCACATCATCGTGCTTTTACAGAATTCCAACATATCATCTGCAACATACTTTCATTTTGGTTACCGCTTTTATTTTGTGATCTCATGGTAGCCTTGCTATTTCCAAATACCTCTTTTTTTTTCATACCCATCTATGCTTTTCTGTTTTCAATTCCGTTCACCGCTACTGTCATACTCTGTTTTTTTGCTTTAACGTTTTTCTATAAATATGCTTCACCGCTGGCCATTTAATCATCTATTGGGTAACTTTATAATATTAAAGATTTTTGTTATGGCTGTTTGTTTGTAACTTTGTGTATTTCTCTTTTTTTAACTACTTTAGAAAACCACAAAATTTCTAATACTACCACCCATATTTCCCAAAAATTAATAAGGGTGGTGAAAAATCTAATGTCTGCAACTATTGCCTTACTACCGGTTCTATCCAAAATTATTGAGAGACTTATAAAAGCCAGACTTATGTCCTTTCTCGTTGAAAACAACATTTTATCACAAAAATAGTTCGGCTTTTTATCTAATAAATGTACCGGCGATGCTATGTTTTCTGTACTACATGAGGTCTATCAAGCACTTAACAATAATCTTTATACTGCCACTGTTTTTTGTTACTAAGCCAAAGCTTTTGATTGTGTAAATTACGACATTTTGATAAAAAAACTAAATTTTGTACGGAATTCGGGATATTTCTTTGAATTGGTTCCAATCTTAGTTGAGGAATAGGAAACAACTAGTTAGAGCAAATGGATACTGACTCTAGTCACAAAAGCATTGTGTGTGGAGTACCATCAGGTTCAATGCTGGGTCCTCTACTTTTCCTTATCTATACAAATGACATTAGTAACATAAAAATTGATGGAAATTTTTTTCTTTTTGTTGAAGATACCAGTATTATATGGAGGAACTCTAATATTACAACTCTTCATGCAATTATAACTTCTGATCTACTTAAAATAAAAACCTGGTCCGATTCAATTTACTCTCTTTTAAAAGTGTGGATAAATTTTTTTATGCTATAAAGGATAGCTTCTTTATAGCATAATGCTTCTTCTTAAGAACAGCCAGATCAGTATCGTTGATTCTGTAAAATTTCTTGGTATTTTTATAGACAGCAACTTTAAATGGTCCCTTCAAATCGATTTGTTAAGTAAGAAATTAGCCTCAGCCTGCAATGCAATAAGATCTGTTTCGAAGAAAATCAATTTAGCATCTTTCAAAATAACAGATTTTTCTTTGTTCGAGTCTTATCTTCGATATAGCCTTCCTTTTTGGGGTTCTAGTGCATCTGCCCAATCTGATGTTATTTTTAAATTACAAAAAAGAGCAATACGGTATGTTTTTGGCCTAAATAGAATAACACATTGTAAAAGCTACTTCAAAAATCACGGTAAACACGTACATGTTTTTCCAGCAAGACTTAATCATGACTACTCCACCAGAAATTCGACCTTTGATGTGTATTTACCGATCTCCTCCACTGAGTTAGTAAAGAAATCTTTATTATTTTCGGCAAAAAAAAATTATACAACCATCTCCCTTTACAACTTAAATCTGCAACTTCTTTCCTTAAGTTTAGTAAAATGATAAAAGAAAGACCTATCTCAAAGACCATATTATTCAGTGGAAGAGTTTCTTAACGAATAACTAAGAAATTACAGTACATTTATTTACAAGCAACTAAAGTATTTTTATATATACTTGGGTATCACATGCAGTAACTTAAATGTATTAGTTCGTAAAGTTTTATTATGCAATTTGCAGTTTAGTTAAATTTGTAATGGATGGTATATTTTATTATCTTTTATTTTGCGATATTTACGATTATGTAATTTTAGTAAATTTAAATTGTTATTGTTATTTTTTTGACTTTTTGTAAGCTTTGTCCATAAAATTGTACACTTTTCAGTGACAATAAAGCATATTTCTATTCTATTCTATTCAACGTTAAAATTTGTCCAAATATAACAAACTCTATTTTAATACAATTTTGTAGTCTGCATTTTCTCCGTTGCCAGAATATAACCCGAACGTTCTTGTGTTTTGATACTAAAAGAAAATAATAACATTTCACGTTTCTTGCTGTTACTAACAAAAATTTTTTTTTTTTTTTTTAAACGTTACCATTCTGGAGCACTCAACCAAGCAAACGGCTGCAGCTTAAGCGATTTACGTTAGAGGCTCCGGGGTGAATTTCTAAAATAAGCTCGTTCCAAGAAAAAAAAAAATGCATTTAAGATCAATTTGGCGAAGTGAATTCAGACCCTCGCTTCAAGCGCTAGAAGTTAGAAACTCAAAGTCGTATAACTGTAGATGCACGGAGTTTATGTTTTGGGAGTAATCCTGACCCTATTAAATAGGTTTAAGACTTGGGATAGCTTAGATTTTGGTTTGTTTTAAAATGGGGGAGTGTCTATACAAAGTATGGAGGGACCTTAAAGTTTTAATCAAGATTTTTAGGATCGTCGTTAGCATGCAAGTTTGCCACGATATATTATGTATCGTAATATTTAATAAACAAAGAAAATGAACTCGAGAGCACGCTATTTATTTACAAAGACATTCATAAATGCCCGTAAGGTTACAGTGGATTCACACTTGAGGATAGAGGTAGATAATATACATAATAATAAATCTAACAATAAAACACAAAAAACTTTTGTTTTCAACAGTTCCACAAAATTTCTTATAGTTTATTATCACTACAGCTGTTTCGAGGCAGTGCCTTTCTCAAGTGATCTATTTTTAACATGCGTTTATATTTTATAGGTAGTCTTTAACTGAATAAGTAGAGGAGGGGAGAACTGTTTGTCTCAAATTGGTCATTTAGAAATATGTCTCTATTTTTTAATTAATTAAATTCCATAGATTTTAATAAAGATAGCTTAAGGCCTTAATTTTGAATGCTCTTTTGTGCTCTGCTATCCGTTTGTTAAAAGTTCTACCAGTTTGACCGATGTAAGTATTTGGGCAGTCGCCACATTTAAGTTTGTATACATCACTGTGTAACTACTTTTTCTTTTGACTCTTGTTGTTCTTAATATATTTGCCTAAGTTGTTTGTTCTGAAGGCTGGTGTTATTCTTTTCTTTTTTATGCGTTTGGCTATTTTTGTTAATATCTTTCCTGTATATGTATTGCACCTTATGCAGCTGATCTATCTTTCGTTTGATTTTGATTAGAGATAATCACAATACATATACTCAACATCATTGTCATCTTCAGATTCACTATAATCTTTCTTATTTTTGCTTCTTTGTGTTAACTAGATTCGGTTGTCCTTAACTTTTTCTTTTTTTTAATAGTTTGTTTATTTTTTTTATATCTCGAAGTTGACGCAGCTACTTTGAACACATTTATTTTGTTCTTGTCGTCCTTTTTCATGTTTCGATTGACTAAATCTTCTCGCTTTTTCTTTTCAGCTTTAAGCTTCAGTTTGTACGATGATTTTGTTCCTCGTTATATCCTCCTCGTTAAGAGACATTGTCCTCTGTAGGAGTACGATCTTCAGAATATTCCCCAAAATTGATTATTGCAGAATATCAGGCTCGCTGATGTTCGTTATCGTATGTAGGATTAGTATCTTCATTGCCCACCATAGATGGATCATTCATCACATTATTCGTAGAGCAAAGAGTCTCGCTTGTGATAGGAATATCCGTTGTAGCCGTAGCCAAAAAATAGATCCAAAAGATAAAAGTAGATCCAAAAATAGTTGAGATTTGAAAATGCGTCATAACTCTGCCAGGGTGACAGCGGAGCCAATTTCGAGCTCCTTATCCATAGTAGAAACTCAAAGGTCCAAAACGGGCGACGTCCAAAGATTGCAACCTGTGGGAGGAGTGTGGAGAAAGATAAAGTAGAACTACGCTTTTATCTCTAGCTAAATCAAGATCTTTTGGTGTGTGTTGAATGTTGAAATTTTGTCTATTGCCAGTTTGTTAAACACTATCGCTTTTGCCTCAGACGTAGCTTCAGGTTTTCGAATAGTCAAGGAAGGATGTCTGACGAAAAAGCTATTTACCCAATCTGGTTCAGCCATATTGTTGTTTGAATTAAACTTATGACTCAACTGATTACGTTCAGCCAACTGAAATACTAAGGTTCTTAAATCTCGTGCGGTCAATGAGTACTCGTTGATTACCTAGCACGAATTGTTGTGGAAGTCGCGTTCACGCGGCGGCGTTATTCAGCGTTATTTGGGCATATTTCAAATATCTCACATTTGTTGCCAAAATTCAAAACCAAAATTTCAAGCTATATGTTTTGAAGATTAGGTAGTAATAAGAAAAATTCCATTGTGACCGGTTAATAGAAGTGATCAATTTTATTGATCTCATGAGAATCGTAAAAAATGGTATAATCGCTAAAAGTTTATATATTTAACAACTTTATAGAAACTGACTTCTATAGATTCTAAGAGAAAGGTTTATTCTACAGAAAAAATGCTAATAAACATTTTTGTTCTAAATTATCTTAGCTTAACTTTTTATAATGAATCTAGATGAATCCAGATATGCTCTCCTTCAGGCCATCCTGCAAAGAAAAATATTTGGAAAACGAGCTCCAGGAAGAAGAAGAACATCTTGATTAAAGAACCTCAGAATCTGGTTCAATACAATATATGTGCAGCTTTTCCGCGCTGCTGCAGATAAGATAAAGATAGCCATGATGATCGCCAACATTCGTAACGAATAGGCACATTAAGAAAAAGAATACATTTTTTATTTGAAACATTTTTTTAGCTGGTTTAGCTGGTTTGGTTTATACATCTAAATATTGGGATAAGAAAAAAATACCATTATTAGTTGAAAGTTTTATTACCAATGTACACAGATATGAAGAACTGTATAAATCCAATGGAATCCCTTTATGGAATTATCCTTATGAAATGTTTCTTTCTCCAATTAAGACCCATATTAACGTTCGCTACTTGTGTAAAAACAATATTATTATACAAAAGGAATATTATCGAGATTGTATAGTAAAATGGAAAGAATATGAAAAAGTTTATACTGATGGATCTAAATCGGAACGTGGAGTTGGTTGTGCAGTTTATTATCCTTCCAAAAATACTAAGCTAATATACAAACTGCCAGATATGATGTCAATTTTCAATGCTGAACTTATATTGCCATCAAATTAGCAATTAATCTGTGTTTAGAACAAGAAGAGGTTAAATTTGTCATATTTACAGACTCTAAAAGTTCGGTAGAAAAACTTAATAATCTGTGTTTGAATCCTAATTTAAATTACATCCTTCTTGATATTTTGGAATTGTATCAAAATGTATCAAGTAGAGGAAAACAAATTTATATATCATGAATAAAAGCCCATTCAGGTATAGAAGAAAATGAAGAAGTGGACTCTTTAGAAAAAGATGGTGCGAAAAATGAAAGAATACTCAGATTAAAAATACCAGAGTCTGATTTTATTCCAATTTTTCGAAAGGAAGTTGAGGAAAAGTGCCAGATAAAATATAAATGTGGAGACAAAGGACAGTTTTTTAAGAATATATAACCAAAAATAAGGGACAAACCATGGTTTGAGAATACACGTAATCGTTCAATTATTTGGATAATAAGTCGAATGCGCTGCAATCATGCACTATTTTCAGCGTATAAACCAGGGATGGCCAACCCGCGGCACGCGTGCCACTCTGTGGCACGATTGAGTCCTATCAGTGGCACGCGTAGCGTTTTGGATTAAAACACTTTCAAAAAAATTAAAACTTGAAAAACAAAAAATAATAAGAAGAAACTTGGTAGGTTTACGGAAGTTTACGAAAAAATTTAACCTGGAACGACATACTGCATAAACAACTGCATAAGGACTTCAGCAACAAATATCCTATTGGTTCACATTTGCGAGCCGACTTTATTGAAAAAAAAAAAAAGAAAACCCTAGCCAGCCAACAGTCACTGTTTCAGAAGAGAAGTGATGAAATGGAAACTATGGTTAAAACATCATATAAACTTTCTCTGCTGTTAGCCCGGAAGAAAAAAGCCTACTCTGATGGAGAGGAGATAATTAAAAATAGTCTGGCAATATTTGCTAAAAATGTGGGAGATGTAAAGATCAAAAATATGGTCGATAATATTGCATTATCCCGAAATACAGTCATGCGCCGTATAGATGATATGGGCCAGGATGTTGTTTCCCAAATTATAAGTGGATTAAAATCCTGCAAATTCTTTTCTTTAGCGTTGGACGAAAGTTGTGACAACACAGAAAATGCGCAGTTAAGCATTTTTGTCCGTTATACCAATGATAATTTTGAAAATGCCGAAGAGCTTCTGGATTTGCGCCAACTAGTCACAACAACAGGAGAAGACATTTTTCAACAGCTTAAAAACGTAATCGAAGTCAACAAAGTTGAATGGTCAAAATTAGATAGTGTTTGTACAGATGGAGCTCCTTGCATGGTTGGTAGACTAAAGGGGTTTGTTACATTACTGGAAAACTATTTGGGAAGAAAAGTTTTTAAGTACCATTGTATTATTCACCAGGAAGCTCTTTGTGCCAAGAACCTAAACATGTCATCTGTTGTTGACCCTGTAACACGCTGCATTAACAAAATACGAGCGCGGGCATTGAATCGACGACAATTTCGAGAACTGTTCGCGGAAGAAACGGAGCAAGATGGAGAGTTACTTCTCCATTGCAGTGTGCGCTGGCTCTCCAAAGGAAATGCACTCGAAAGGTTTTGGAACTTGAAGGAGTGCGTCTTAAAATATTTGCAAGAAAACAATGAACTACCCAGTGAGTGCTCGTTACTTAATGATAAAGATTGGCTTTGGGATTTAGCTTTTCTCACTGATATTATGAGACATTTAAATTTATTAAATTTAAGATTACAGGGAAAAATTGTATTTTTCCTACTCTAGTTGGTCATATATCTTCTTTTGTGAATAAACTTATGCTTTTTTGTAACGATTTTGGAGAACAGAGATTGACACATTTCACATTAATGCAGGAATTAGCCAACAAGGTCAGTAGAACTCCAAATTATGACAAATTTAAAAACCTTATATCTATTTTGCTAGGTTCATTCAATACCCGGTTTGAAGATTTTCAAAAAGACAAAATGAATGTTGACCTTTTCATAAATCCTTTTTCTATTTCTCTGCAAGATATCAATTGTTACTCAGCTGAAATACAGATCGAAATTATTGATTTACAGAACCACACTATACTAAAAACCAAATATAGGGAATTATTTCAACTGTTACTGATCCCAATTATATTGAATTTTGGAAATTTGTACCAGCAAACAATTTTCCTAATTTACACGAGTTAGCTCTAAGATATTGTTGTAGATTTGGTTCAACGTACGTTTGTGAGCAAATGTTCTGTATTATGAACATAATAAAATCAAAATATCGGTCACGATTAACTGACATGCATTTAAAAAATCTAATGCTGTTGGCTAGTTCCGAAATTAATCCCAATATAGATGAATTAATTAAAAAAATACAAGTTCAAATACCACATTAAATAAGTAACTGTTTAATAATTTGAATTTTAGATAATAAGAAAATATTTAAGTTTTTTTGTTTAACGTTTTTATTTTATTTTTATTAACAATAAAGTAAGTTTGTTGTTATGTTTTACTTATTACGTTATTTTTTAAATCTCCACTATCTTGATAAACGGAAAAATGTGGAATTTACATAAGAAATACATATTGTACCGTATATTATTAATGTTAGTATGTCGAAAAATTTTAGTGGCACGCCAAATTTTTTTTGTTCTCATATTGGCACTCGACTTAAAAAGGTTGGCCACCCCTGGTATAAACATAAAATAGGTTTGTTTGATAATAATAAATGCCTATGTGATGAAATTGCCGATTTACATATTTTTTTAGAATGCCCGTTAAAAAAAATAGAAATTGATAATTTTTATCAAAATTTAATATCTTACAAAATGAAATTTCCAATAAATGTTTCAAATCTATTGACATTAGAGGATAATAGTATCTACAACATTAATATATCAGTATGTAAAATCTACTAATATTACTTTGTAAGCAGTATTGCGACACGTGAATAAATTTGTAAGCCTAAAACGAAAAAAAAACAATACCTACATAAAAAAACCCAAAAAAAACCAATAAATAAATAATATTAAACAATAAAAAAATAATAATAATAAAAAGAAATTAACAATAAAAATAAAAGAAAAGTTACAATGTTATATATACTGATATCAAAAAAAAAATAATAAAAATGAAAATAAGTAACCAAAATATTTAGGCATTTACTAACATACTAAAATTATTGTATCCCAATTTAATATTAATATGTATACAATGTAAACAATGAAAATGGATGATAAAACTATTAGAAAACATGACAGGCCTTTTGGCTTTGCCAGTGCCATTAACTTAGGGGCAAAAAACATTTTTTTCTACCGAGGCGGGTTTTTAGGGGAAGCCTTGGGTTAAAAGTGGTAAACTTTATTGTGTCTTTTTGGGATCCCAAAATTAATATTCTCAGCAAACTTCAGATTGTTCGTATGATTTTTAGAGAACAAATTTGTGACGACTAGACTACTGTTAGTATTTCAGCCAAAAATAAATACCTATATACATACATTAGATTTAGCAAAGTAGTTTTTATTAATTCCCAAATAACCTTAATTACGAACTTATCTCTATGGAAACAATAGTTAGTAAAATCCCTCAGCAATATCTCTAGCAGTAAATTTCGAATTTGATAAAATGAAAACTGACTTAAATAACCTTCAGGTTCACAAAACACGAGAAAATATCTACCTTGTTATGCAAATCTCGTTCGTTTCAAAAGTCGGAAAAGTAAACACCGCTTTTACAACTACTTAAGTTTACATTAAAATTAGTTTTTTTGTTAAAACTTGCTAACCCAAAGTGTCAAAGTTGTTTTGGATGTAAATAACTAATGAAAATGGATGTTTTAAGTTTTGGAGTGTACGGAAGTAAATATATAAAAGCTTTATTGTTCAGCTTTGAAGTTGTTACTTACAAAGAGTTGTTTGAAAAAGAAAATTATAAATACCTCAACTGTGTATAAAATATAACAGTTTTTACAGATTTGACTACAATAACTACCATATGATAGTCTGATGTCCCGCGCAAGTAAAGTTATGTTTGTCTACAGAAGAGCCACACCAGAACAAATTCTAAATCTAGATCAAAGAGAAAGTATATATATATATATATATATATATATATATATATATATATATATATATATACAGGGTGAGTCATGAGGAACTTTACATACTTCTACCATATGTAGAGTCCCTCAGGGAGCATATCATGTGGCCACTAAAAAATGTCAACTCCTCTTCTTTATTAATTAACAGGGTGATTTGTGTAATTGACCATTTATTTGGCTCGTATTAAATTCGTATTTGATTCGTATTAAATATTACACCCTGTATATATTTTTTTAAAATGCAATAAGTGATTTTCAAACTACATAAATAGCCAATAAAAACGAAATATGCGACAATGTTGTCGCACTTTTATTAAATTTTTAGTGAACGATCAAATCTTACCAAAAATAGAACAACCATAATGAAGTATCAAATTATACTCTTGTATGTGTTAGTTTTTGTTGATTGTAAATGATTAAAATTTTATGTGAAATAATAATACATTGCATCAACTGTACTTAATAAAAATAAATCTAAAAAAGTTTAAAATGAAGGTTGGCGTTGACCGTTTGACGTTTCTTGATATTTTATACCCATTGTAATTATTGTCATTATCAATTGTTATTTATGTGTACAAGAATACATATTTCTTCTGTCATATCTACGTTAAGTACATTGTGTTAGTTTTGGTAGAGCTTTTGTTACTTTCGTTCAAAATGCCACATCAGTTTTCGACCACAGAATATGCAGACATAATATTTGTTTATGGATTCTGTAATGGGAATGTTAGGGCTGCTAGTAGAGAATATCGCAGGAGATTGCCTAATCGTCGAACTCCCAGTCATTCAACATTTGGGTCAGTTTTTAATTATTTGTGAGAAAATGGCACTTTTCCTAGTGGAACAACAGAGCGACATGTAGATGAAGCGCAGGAAGATGACATTATGGACGCCGTTACTATGAACCCGACAATAAGCACTAGACAAGTAAGTCGAGAACTCAATGTTACTCAATCAAAAGTAAGTAGAGTCTTACAAAAAAATAATCTATACCCATATCACCTTCAAATGGTCCAGCGACTACATGCTGGAGATGAGATCGATAGGTTGGAATTTTGTAGATGGATTAACAATAATCGACCAACGCTATACAGGACACTATTTACAGATGAAGCCCAATTTACCAGAGATGGGATAAATAATTCACGAAATTCACATGTGTGGGCAGAAGAAAATCCCCATGCTATTCAAGAACGTCGTTCTCAGTTAAGGTTTTCGGTTAACGTGTGGATTGGTGTCATAAATAACCAATTAGTAGGTCCTCACTTTTTTGATGGTCCTTTAACAGGGTAGGTCTATTTGAACTTTCTACAAAATATTTTGCCGAATTTGCTTGCCAACGCGAACGTTGCTATCCGAGAGATGTATTTTCAGCATGATGGGGCACCCCAACACTTTTTACTGGCAGTGAGACAACATCTCAATAATGTTTATGGCAACAGGTGGATAGGTCCTATTTCGTGGCCTTCAAGATCCCCTGATTTCAATACCGTTGATTACCATATTTGGGGTCAATTAACAATTCGGCAACAAAAATGTGTACAGGCTGCAGGGTTCCATTTCGAAAATCTATTTTGAATTATTTTTATTTTGTTACCATTATTGTATCTTTTCCAGTTCTAATTTATGGGTTTATCATAACTATGTACATATTTTTAGTTTTTTTTTAAATTGTTCTTCGTTATTGTTAGTAGTTACTGTTTTTTGTTGTGCAGTGACTCAGTTTATCATTTCAATTAAACTGTTTGAAATTTATAACATTTGTTTAAATTGATTACCTTATAATTTGATACTTCATTATGGTTGTTCTATTTTTGGTAAGATTTGATCGTTTACTAAAAATTTAATAAAAGTGCGACAACATTGTAGCATATGTCGTTTTCATTGGCTATTTATGTGGTTTAAAAATCACTTATTGCATTTAAAAAAAAAATATATACAGGGTGTAATATTTAATACGAATCCCTAAATTAATTTTTCCAAAACCAGTCCTGGAATTTTTTAGTTTAGCTAATACCAGTCGAATGCTTGATAGTAGTGTACTGTATCATGCAAAAATTAAAAAAATTAAATGAGCCGTATAAACACTACAGTAAAATGAAATAAATGGTCAATTACACAAATCACTCTGTTAATTAATAAAGAAGAGGAGTTGACATTTTTTAGTGGCCACATGATATGCTCCCTGAGGGACTCTACATATGGTAGAAGTATGTAAAGTTCCTCATGACTCACCCTGTATAAGATTAAATCTTTTAGATATCGCTTTGTTTATTTAATATGGACTGGGAGGACAAATTCTTTAAACTTCCTGTGCTCGAATCCGTATCAATAGAGTGTTATGACTCATTTCAGCATATCCCTGCCTCATCAGATACTCGTACTGATACAAATTCAAACTCGGAAAGTCTAACAAATGTGTACTAAAACTTGACCGAAACCATGAACGAAAAGGAATTAATAGTATCGTTTTCTGTCCTCTGAGCTATACGAAATGAGAAAAAGATTTACGTTGCGGTTGTTCACGAATTTTTTCGAGCTACAAACTGTCTTCTTAGTGTGCTCTTATGTTGTTTTTTATATGATTTCTCTCTAGAGTTTTGTTTTCTCTCTGGTGTTTTTATTATTTTCTCTCTAGTATATATTTGGTATTATTCGAGTATTTTTTGTTTTGGTCTTTTGTGCTTCCATCTATGGAAAGCGTCATACCTCATTATCTCTCGCATTATGTTACTTGAATGCTTCTCTATGTCCTTGCTTTATGTTTCATAATCTCAGTCACTCTGATTTGCTGCAATTCTCTAAAGAGGAATCTTTCTGCGACGTATCTTGGTACGTGGACGGCTTCTCTTAGGTTGCTGTTAAGTACCGCTTGTATTTTCTTTTTGGATGTATTGCATATGTGTCCCCATGCAACAGATGCATATGTCAGCATCGAAAGAATTATACTATTTATTAATTTTGTCTTAGTTTTCATTCTTAGTTTGCTTTTTGAACATTAAGCTTTTGTCCATAATAAATAACCATAGAAACAAAGCAACTAATATAAACTAGAAGAAAAATCAAAAGAAAAGAAAGCATTGACGAAGAAGAACTGCGAAAAATAAACAAAGAAGTATCAAAAGCTATAAGGAAAGATTTAAGGAAATTTAAACATGAAAAAGTCCAGCGAACTCTAGAAGAGAATAAAAATCTGAAAGTCCTGAGAAGACGACTAAACAATGGAAAAGCCCTCACATCAAATAGAGAAGAACTACTACACGTAGTTGAAGACTTCTATCAAGAACTATACACAAGCCAAAGAGAAGACCAAAAGAACTTGGAAGCCGCCGCATCACGCAAAATTATCAACCAGGGTTCAGAACTCATGCCAGAGATCACACTAAGCGAAATCCAGGACGCAATGAAAAAGATGAAAAACAACAAAGCGCCAGGAGAAGATGGAGTCATAATAGAAGCTATAAAGATGGGCGGACGTGCCCTTCTCAACCAAATAAAAATGTTTAATCTTTGTATAACAGATTGTTGCATACCAAAAACATGGAACAATGCAGTAACAATTTTACTACACAAGAAAGGAGACAAGGCGTACCTAGAAAACTATAGGCCAATCAGCCTATTGAACCATATCTATAAAATATTTACCCGAATATTTACGACAGGACTAGAGAAAAAGTTAGATTTCTACCAGCCCCGAGAACAAGCTGGCTTTCGCTCAAAATTCGGAACAAACGATCACCTGCAAACAGTAAAAACCTTAATAGAAAAGTCGCTAGAATACAACAGACCACTGGTACTTATCTTCGTAGACTTTCACAAAGCCTTCGACACTGTGGAATTAGACAGCATTATAACTGCTCTGAACAATAGTAGAATAGATTACCGGCTCACAAAGCTAGTACAAACATTATACCAAAACGCCACAATGCGTGTAAAACTACATGATACCACCAGAGAAATTCATATCAAGCGAGATGTGAGACAGGGCGACACTCTGTCACCTAAATTATTTATAATGGTCCTCGAATACGCCTTTAAAATGCTAAAGTGGGAAAATAGAGGAATTAAAATAGATGGAGAAATGCTCAATCATCTGCGTTTTGCCGACGACATAGTACTTATTACCGAAGATCTGGGTGAAGCACAACAAATGGTACAAGAATTAGAAAACGTATCTTCAACAATATTTCTAAAAATGAACATCAGTAAGACCAAATTTATGACAAATTTAGTTCCCAGCGAACACCTAATCATTCAAAATCAAGTGGTAGAATTGACAGAAAAGTACATATATCTTGGTCATGAAATCAGAATAGGCAAGGACAACCAGACTTGCCAAATTCAACGACGAATAACACTTGCTTGGGCGGCGTATGGTTCACTAAGAGACATCTTTAAGAGCAACATCCCGATAGCTATGAAACGGAAGACATTTGACCAGTGCGTTCTTCCTATTATGACATACGGAGCAGAAACTCTCACGCTCACAAAAACAACATCACTAAAAATGCGAGTGGCACAAAGGCGCATGGAAAGATCAATTCTCGGCGTGACAAAAAAAGACAAAATAAAGAATCAAGACTTAAGGAAAAGAACAAGTATCAGTGATGTCGTCGAACGTATAGCCAAGCTGAAATGGAATTGGACAGGTCACATAGCGAGACTGAAAGACACAAGATGGACCAGAAAACTAATTGACTGTCGCCCAAGAGAAGACAAACGCAGCAGAGGACGACCACCAACACGCTGGATGGACGACATTGGACGAATATCCAAGAAATGGCAACAAGAAGCACAGAACCGTGAAGAGTGGCGAAAAATGGGAGAGATCTATGTCCAGCAGTGGACAGAAGAGGTTGCATGATGATGAAGCCTTTGTCCATAATTACTCCGAGGTATTTCGCTTCGCTTTTCGTCTCGATGTGGTTGTTTTGCACTGTCACTTGTTCTTCTGGTTGCTGGTGCCCCTTTTTGTACAGCAGTACAGCACATACACAGTATGCTGTGTATATTGTGTACAGTAGAGGTGACAGAACCGCTCCCTGTGGTACTCCATGCTCCAGTTTTCCGAGTTCGGACAGGATTTGTCCTATTCGAACTCTGAAACTACGATTGCTTAAGTACGAAGAGATTAGTCTTGTCATTGCTCCGCTGTAGCCGTATCCTCTCAGGTTTTAAGAACGTGGGCGCAAAATTTCGGGCAAATGCTTTTTAAATGCAATTATTTTTTTCGAATCCTGAGAAAACTAAGAAATATTTTTGAAAAATTTAAACGCAGAATGAAAGATTACATTATTACCGAGGGCCGAAAGTCCCTTAGAATAAACAAAAATTTTTTTTGAATGAGATATTTGAAATTAAAAATCACACTAAATTTTCTCTTTTTGAAGTTATACTTCTATACGCACGGTCGGCATTGGAAATTTGCACGAGAGTGAATCTGTGAAACCATTACATATATAAGATAATGAGTAAGAGAGAGACAGAAGATATATTTTCTCTCTCTTCCTCTCTCGAGAATAAAAATGTTCCTTTTGTATATATATTTAATATTATATATAATATTATAATATTATATATAATATAATATGTATTAATATTATTATTTATGTGATATGTTTTGTATTATTTAAAATTAAACGTTTACAATTATTTTAGGCTTTTGTATTTCAAAATAATCACTGTTTTACCGAGAACTGTCAATTTTGAAATCCGTTAGTGTCATGTCTAATTCTTCTTCTTCTCGTGCCACTCCTAGCGGAGATTGGAAATCATCATGGCCACTGCGACTTTGTTAGCAGCGCGCCTAAAAAGTTCAATCGAACTACACCCGAACCATTCACGTAGATTACAAAGCCACGATATTTTTCTTCTTCCCACACTTCTTTTGCCCTTAATTTTGCCCTGCATGATATTTCCTAAAAGTTCGTACTTTTCACCTCTCACAATGTGCCCCAAGTATTCCATCTATCTAGTTTTTATCTCATTTAGAATTTCGCATCTTTTGTCTAAAGTTTGGAGTACTTGCGTGTTAGTGACGCGGTCCATCCATGATATTCTGAGAATGCGTCTATAGCACCACATCTCGAAAGCTTCGATGTTTTTTGTGGTCAACTGTTTTAGTGTCCAAGCCTCTACTCCATACAACAGGGTAGAAAAGACATAACACCGCAGCATTCGTATTCGTAACTGTCTAATTGGCAAATCCTTTACGTGTTTGGTTCATACGCTGGTGGTTGTGAGTTCGAATCCCAATTATGAATTTTCTTTTTTATTTTTGAAATATTTAAAAACCTCACGTTAATCTTAATAAATATATGTAATATACGCAAAAAACATAAATTTTAAAATAAAAAATTTACAACATAATCCGAGTTGTTGGTTTTTTATTTTTATCTTCGTAAAGTAAGTTATATGTATATTGGCAGTTTTAAATACTTATGAATATTACATTTTAATTTTTATATTGTATTATTATATTGAATGATGTTGCAGTGTATTTATTGTATTGTAATTTTTATATTAATAACAAAATAAACAATGAATTTTACTGCAGAGTATGTTTAAATTTTTTTTTGCATTCAACTCCTTTTATACATAATATATAAAAATAAAAATATATATTTTCATTAAAATATTGATACAATCCTTCATTTACTATACTCCTATTACAGGTCAAATATATATACAGCAAACGATGCACCATATACCTATATAACTAATTCTTTTTCTCTTTCTGCTCTCTCTTACCTATAGCATTACATATGTAATGATTGTGCAGATTGGCTCCTATATAAATTTTTAACGGCGAATGCGTGTATAGAAGTATAACTTCTACCGGCAGTCCCATTGGACTGCCACACCCGTTTTTTTTCACCCCTTTAACTTATTAAAATAAACATTATAGAAGTTTTCAGGGACTTTCGGCCCTCGGTAATAATGTAGTCTTTCCTTCTGTATTTAAATTTTTCAAAAATACTTTTTTTAGGATTTGAAAAAAATGAATGCATTTAAAAAGCATTGGCCCGAAATTTTGCGCCTACGCTCTTAACGGCTGTAGGCATAAAAGATATTTAAATTAAAGTCTAGTTCGTATCACAAATTATATAAATCTTCTTTCATGTTAGCATGTAATTAATATTGTAACCTTTCTTTGTTTTAATATGTATTTTTCCAGTTTTGTCTATAACCCCAGTGGTTCGGACGACATTAAATAAATAAATAAATAAAAATAAAAAAAAAAAGGTGAGGTATACCTTTGAAATACTTTATTTATAAGTTTTATTATATTACTGCCGGATATTATATTAATATATTTTGTATGAATATATCCGTACCTGGTTGAATAAATAAGTGAGAAATAATGAAAACTAAATACAAAAATAATCGGGACGACGCACTAAATTTTAAATTACAGAACAATGTTTTTAGTATTTATTTTACAAATGCAAAATTTATGTACCGAATAGATTTTTTCTTTAAATGCGGGTATCTTTTTCTGGATATTTTTTCTTTTTCCGTAATGTATCGCACTATTTGAGTGCATCGACTTGCAAGAGAAATAAACGACTACGTTTAAAATATGTGCGGTACAGCTTTAACGCGTCGAGTGTGTCCAACGGCGGCATAAAAGTGAGAAATATCACGAGGAAGAGGCAGATTTCAATTTAGATCTCCCTCTCGATTTGCCTACTTCATCACATTCTGACAGACTGAAGTAGAATAATATATCGGCGAGCTGTCAATACCAGAAATTAACGCTGTTTCCATAAGGAAGTGCCTAATGTCCCCGACGCGGACACTGCTGTAGTGAAGAAGGGTTATCGAATGAAAACATCGAGTAAAACATGAGTTAAAGGATGGATTCTGTTGGAAAATAACCCACTGTGTTAGACAGTTTCACCAAAAAAAAACACGGAATGGTTTTGTGACAGCATCGTATCAACATTAAAATATTTTAATTTAAATTTAATTGTATACGTTTTATGATCTTTTGAAAAATAGGAGAGATACACTAGTAGAAAAATACTATTAATTGGACCCAGTTCTGCAGAAAGCATCCAACCCACAAACAGAGTATTCTTCAGAAAATTGGAAAATCCTTTTTTATGAACAATGAATTGTTTTTGTTTAAAATATTAATATTTCATAAACTTTACACCGCAGGCTTCGTTGAAATAGACTGCAGAAAACATAAATTTTTTTTTTTTGAATACTGTGTTGATTTTTTGTGGGTTGGATGCTTTCTGCAAAATAAAAAATTCAGGTTATTCAGATTTATTTATTAACATTATTCCGACTCAACTACAAAAAAGGACAAAAGTGATTCTTAATATAATGTACATATTATATGGTAATAACAATATTAAAAATTTAAATTTCTTCAATACAGAAATCTAAATTATTGGTATTAAAGCAATCAACATCTTCTTCTATGCCTGCATTCCCGGTTAAATTTTCATAAAAACTTAAACAATCTGCTGGCAAGAGATGGTACATTTCCCGCAAATTTGCAAGCTTCGGTTCTGCTATTGGTTTCCCTTGAGGCCACAGTTTGACCAAATTTAAAAATACATCAGATTGAGTTTGAAGCTGTCGCCCTCGCGTTATCTTTTTTATATTTACCTCTTTAATGGGACTGTCAAAAGTGTTCTGCTGAATGAATAATGAAAAAGGTTCATTTTTTGTTATCTTGATAGATCGTATAGTAAGCCAGTTAATTTTTTCACCATCAACAGATACTTTTCTGTTGGTTATATTGCTTTCTATGGATGATGTACCAAAAAAGTCTTCCAAATGGATTTTTCTTTCTGCACTCTTTCATGACATTTATGTAATCTGAAGGCAAATATATTCGTTGCTGGTGTTTTAAAGCCGATTCGATATCACTGAAATCCGAGTCTTTCGGCAAAAAACTATGACCAGAACATAAGAAATTTATAGTAATATCTTCAAGATGATGGGATGAATGCAAAATATATTTTAATATTAAAGTAATTTTGATGTTGCGATTCTGCCCCCCACACGAATCGCTCCACAAGATCAAATTCACAATTATTAAAAAATAGATTTAGCAGTCGACAAAGTTAATGTATCGTTTTTTAAAATAAATTTATTCCTTTATCACCGAGACAGTTTTAAAATTTTATTGTTGTTTATTTTAGTCTGCGACACAAATTTTTTTAATAAATATTAAATTAATTTTCAAGCCGAACTGTATCGAATTAACAACTTTATCGATCCAGCTGAATTTTGTGCGCTTGACTAATTTTCAGCTGTAATGAAAAATTTTAAAGTTGACCCACATTGCAAATACGCATATCCATATAGAATAATTGGTTTATTGGAATTTTAATAAAATTTTATGTTGATCTGTGTTAGTCGTAAGGAGACATTTTAAATAATCTTTTTGAATGTTTTTTCTTTGAAGGAGAAGACATATTACTATTTCGCCTTAAATCACATCACAATATTTTCTGCTTCTTCTTCATTCTTGTATGTAGGCTTTAAAGCCTGTTGTTTCTTCAATATTAGCCTCCTAAATTGTTTAAATTATCGCACTTTTTTTTTCTTGGTCTGCCAATACTTCTTCGTCCATTTTGTGACTTATCTCGTGCTATTCGTACTTTCATGTCCTCTGCCATTCTACTAATGTGTTCGTTCCACTCCTGTTTTCGTTTTGTCACCCATCCATTTATGTCTTCTATATTGCATGCTCTTCTTACGTTTTCGCTTCTCTCCTTATCCAACAGACTTTTCCCTGATATTCGTCGGAGCATTTTCATCTCTGTTGTTTCTAGTAGTCGTCTCGTTTTAGATGTGTCAGGTCTTGTCTCCGCCATGTTTGTTAATATAGGTCTAATTGCTGCTTTATAGATTCTTGTTTTTTGTGCCTTGTCTTAGGTGTTTGTTCTTCCAGATTGTGTCATTAAGAGATCGCGCCGCTTTACTTGCTTTTAAGCTTTGTTGTCTTACTTCTTCATCAATATCTTTGTACCTAGTCTATTCCAAGATATCTAAGCCTTCCTTCCCGTTTTATTATTTTCCCTTAATTTTAATTTTACATCAATGTGAGTGTTTAGATGTTGTCATACATTTGGTTTTTTCTGCTGATATTATCATATATTGTATTTCTTGGCTGTTGTATTGAAGATGTGTGTTAATCTTTGGGGCTTGTCTTCTGTCTCGGCGATTAATGCCGCGTCGTCTTTATAACATCTCTTTGTCAACCATTTTCCATCCACTCCTGAATGTAGGTCTCTCCCAATTGCTTCCATCTTTCTCTATCTTGCGCCAATCTAATCCACTGTTTGCCTGCCACTGTTCTTATGTCATCTACCCATCTTTTTTGAGGTCTTCCCGTGCTTCTTGTTGTCGTCCTTGGTCTCCATTCTAGAATTCTCCGTGTCCACTTGTTGTCATTATATCGGGCTACGTGACCTGCCCAGCGCCATTTCATTTTTGCAATTTCTTCCACAATATCTCTAATCTTCGTTCTACGTCTTATCTCGGTGTTTCTAATCTTGTCTCTTAGTGATATTTCAAGCATGATTCGTTCCATTGCTCTTTGCGGTGTTTCTAATTTTTTAGCAGATTTTTTGGTAAGGGCTACTGTCTCCAAGCCGTAAGTACAAACTGGTAGTATGCATGTGTTATACACTTTTTTCTTTAAGTTTACAGGAATGGAGGTGTTTTTCAAGATATATGCTAATTTGCCAAAAGCGCCCCATGCCAGTTGTGTTTTTCTTTTAATTTCAGCATCTTGATTTGGTTTTCCTAGTTTGATAACATGACCTAGATATACATAATGTTCAACATTTTCTATGGTATAATTTTGTATTGGTATATTTGTCTGGTCTCGGCTCAGTATTTTTGTTTTGCTGTAGTTCATTTTTAAGCCTACCGCTCCTGCAACTGCATTTAATTGTTGTAACATATCATTTAGTTCTTGGATATTATCGGCTATTAAAACTATGTCATCTGCGAATCGTAAGTGGTTTAAGTATGATCCGTCGACGTTGATACCCTTATTGTTCCATTCTAGTTTCTTAAAAATGTCTTCTGAGAGCAAGGATATTGGTCGGTAATTCTCGATGTTTGCTTTGTCTCCTTTCTTGAATAGTAAAATGACTTCAGAGTTGTACCATTCTTAAGGAATCTTTCCTTCATCAATTACTTTATTAAATAAAATATTTTATACCTGTTCTATTTTTCTTCCACCGATTTTCAACATTTCGACTGTAATTTTATCCTCTCCCGGACATTTATTCGTTTTTAGTTGATTTAGGGCCATTCTTATTTCATAGTCAGTTATGTCCGGTATTTCTTCTGAGCCGGTGTTAATTATTGTTCGTTCAGTACGTCGTTGTTGTGGTTGTGTATTTGCCGAGTATAATTTAGTGTAGAATTTTTCAATGGCCTCGCTTATTTCCTTTCTGTCTCGAACGGTGACGTTTTTCTCATTTTTTATTTCTATGATTTTTCTTGTGCCGTTTGAGTTTTTTGCTTTGAGTACTTTCATATTGCAGTTATCTTGCACAAAATTTGTTCCTTAAAAAAATGGCGTTTATTAAACTTTAATCCAATAATTAGAACTCCACATATTGTAAAATTAGTGGAAAATGCTTGCAAAATAAGTATTTTTCGAAGCTTTTTCAATCGTAACTTGGCTTCTAATGAAAATGAGCTTACAAAAGTCTCACAAAGCTTAATTTATAGACCTTTAAACAAAATTCGATTAATTACTTTACCTTTATTTGTATTTAAGTTATACCTATTTAAAGTTGTAATTTAAAAAAATATATATAAATTAATTTGATTATATCGGTTTTAAGCAAATCTGTGCAATAAATATTTATACTTAAATTAACAATAACGATAGAAACATTCAAAAGAAACATTTTAAACTTGGAAAAATGTTTGTAGGTTTATTTTTGGTCAAGATATTGATATTTTAATAGAGCTCTCTGATGCGCAACATCGGCTCGCAACGAAAAGGTTCGCGCGCATTCATTTAATCCATAAAATGCAAGTATTACTTTATTTTAAAAATGTATTTAAAAATTGTAAAATAGTTTTTAATGTATAAAAGTTGTAAAATTTGTAAATTTATTGAAATCTGCTCGTATATGTGTTAAATTGAAATCCCCTTATGTATGCATTATAATAACGAAGAATTTTTTCAATGTGTCTTAGTTTGTATCTTTCAATTTAAAACCCAAATAATCTTTCGTTCTTTTTACGTCGTCGCCGTCGATAATAAATCATTTTATTGTTTGTTTATGTCACAGGCGCAAATTCTTCGATATTTCTTTGTTTAAATCGCCCGATATTGCGTTTTCAAATTAAGAATTTACGTCTTAATTTCCGTTGTGTCTATACCCAAAGTGCTTTGTTTATTCCAACTTATGCGATCAATTTTTAAAGATAATTTCGTCACTCTCGCTGGAGCTGCGATCAAGTCAAGAGTGATATGGTTTCCAGCGTTATGTTCAAATTCTCGTCGAATTTGTAGTTTCCTGTTTTTGTCCCTTTTCAGGGAAATCTTTGTTTTACGTTACGTAAAACAATTTTTAGTAGCAGTTAATAATGTGTATGCCGTCTAATTTTACCTGTTCCTGATTTTTAAAAGGCAGAGTAATAAGTTTTGTGTCCAGTGCCGGCTTTGACCTCAAATGGTCGATCCAATTCACAGTGTAAGATCCAGTCCCTTTTGTTCGTGTGTTCGTGTCCAGAGAGTCCAACTCCAATTTCTGGCCTCAGGAATTTAAAGTGTAATTGTTGTGAAATCCAGGTACCTCTTATTTGTGTTTAAATTTTAAAGTAAAGACAGACTTTTTTTAACAATAATTGCTTTCGTTTAAATTTAAAAATAGTAATATTTAAAGTAGTAAATTTTATGGTTTGTTTTTAGCTGTCATTGTATTTGTTCAGTTTTGTTTTAAATTTAATGTTAATTTATGACAGCTTAATTTATGACAGGTAATTTATGAAGTTTTTGTAGTATCTCCAACTCCTGGAATTTGTAAACAGATGACACATGTAGTTTTTTTTTGTATTTTTGTATTTTGCAGCTATTGTTATTATATTTTTGTATTGTCTTATTTTTGTAACTGTTTGTGGCGACACAAAAATAAATGTTAAATTTTGTTTCTTAACATTTGTTTATTTTTTTAACTAACCCTTTTTTGAGTTTAATTTGAAAAAGATATGTTTTGCATTTCAAATAATTATTTCCCTCGTTACAACTAGTTGTTGTAATAGTTATAATTAGGCACCTTGAAGTGGCGCTCTTTATAAATTACTATAGGTGTTTCCTGTTTCTTTTTATTTTGTCCCAAGAGATTCATGACCGTTTGTTTCATATTTTTGAAGTTGCCCCAATCCAAACCCCTTGATATTTTTTACTTATCCACGACCTCAGCTCTCCTAACAAACCCTGAGTGCCGTTCGCACAAGTAGCGTTTATTTTGCTTACCCTATCTCTACCCCCATAGTTTCTATGTCCCCAATTTTCTACCCCTAATAGTAATACCCCTATGGTAGGCAAAAAATAATTCGTTACAAAGTAAGTAATCTATCTATATAAAAGGCTAGGGCGAGAAGTGACACTGTTTGGAGATTTAAATGGGCGTTAAAATTGTAGTATTATCATTCATGAATAAGGTCTAATTTTTCTTAAAATTCATTTTATTTCAAAATATATCAGACAACTCTCTGAAATACTTGCTTTATACGGCTTTCCAAATATTAATATATTAAAAATAATTCGGCTTCCCAAATCAATCAACCCTATGAGTACACCATATCGTCGAGCAATATATTTTGTTTTATGTTATGGCGTTGCATGACTAATTTCACTGATTGTTATATCTGGCGTGCTACTGAAATCTGAAACATATACATAGCGGAAATTTAATATTATGCTAGAGTGAACTTTAGATATGGCACAGCAAATGTATGATCTATATGGACATATTTTGCTATCAAGGAAACAATGGACATTAATAATGTCAAAACTTAATTCAAACTGTTGTACACGTAGGTATATAACTATAAAAAATATTCTTATTGGAGTAGGTTGTGCAAATGCAATGTTATGGATGTGGTATTTTGCCTATTACACAGAAAAACAAAGAATTAGTTTTAAAATAATATCTTTATCTTGAAATTGAAACTCAGATGTCAGTACATGTTTTAGAAATTTTTTTTAATCAAGCATAAACCGCATTGATTATTCCGCAAACCGAAAGGACTGACTGTCACCGTGTAAAAATAAGATTATTATATAAAAACAAATCTTTTTATTATTATTGTTTCTGCACTACTACTACTAAGGATTTCCACAGTTTTCACTGTCCTCCTTCACTCAACCGTTTTCTCCAATTTTCCCTGTCATTCCAGTCTCCATCTCGCAGGGTTCTTTTCTCCATAGCCTCATCGATTTCATCTCTGAATGACCTTCGGGGTCTTCCTCTCTTTCTTCTTCTAATCGGGCTCCATTATGCGATTTTGTTTATCCAGCGTCCTCTGTCCGCTCTTCTGACGTGGCCGTACCAGGATAGTCTCTTCTCCTCTATATAGTCGATTATGTCTGATTGCACTCCCATTCTCCGCTTAATCTCTGCGTTTTCAGTTCTGTCTCTTTTTGTAAGTCTACAGCTTCTCCTCAGGAACTCCATTTCTACTGCTCTTATTCTACCTCTATTTCTCTTGTTTATTGTCCAGTTTTCGGACCCATATGTCAGGATACTCCTTGTCAGAGTATTATATATTCTCTTTTTTGTCTTTATCGTAATGTTCTTATTCCACAACACTGAGTTTAGTTGTCTTATACAGTTTCTTGTTTGTCTCAGTCTGTTATTTATATCTTCTTCTGTTGTTCCCTGGTTCGATATTATGGTTCCTAAATACTTGAATTTATCTGTTCCATTTATTTGTCTTCCCTCGTCTATCTCTAGGTTTCTCATATCCTTGTTTTCTGTTGTTAGGTATTCGGTTTTCTCTAAGTTTATTTCCATTCCGTTGTTTTTATATTCTTCTTCTAGTTTTCTGAGCATAAAGCTGAGATCTTCTTAATCTTATGCGATGACTACTTGATCGTCGGCAAAACTTAAGGTGTATAGGTATTCGTCTCTTACTGGTATGCCCATTCCTTCGCACTTTCTCCTCCATGGTTTGAGTGTCTTTATGGTTTGAGTGTCTTTTCCAAGAATATTTTAAACAGAGTAGGGGACGTAGCATAGCCTTCTACAAGGCTCTACATTGTTTCTGCAACCTCAATTAATTTGTTTCTGATCCTAGAGAAGGGTTTACTGCGGCATGCTGCTGTGGTAAAATTTTCAACCTAATTGTAGACTTCTACATGACGTTTCCCCTAACAAACCCTAACATAAATTACAGATTTTTAATGTTACATCCATTGGATGAGTTACCAAATTGTGAAGGCAGTAATTTTATCAAATACCGAATGAATGCAAAGTTATAGTTAAATATGCGTACAACGAACGCTTTGCCAAGTAAGGAGGTATGTTCACGCCGCAGTTAAAATAATTCAAATAAACCAACGTTTGACAATTCTTTGAGTAGATGGCAGCCCATATATCATATGTCATACAGTTTTTGTATCAATATCCATTCTTCCAGTTGAGGAGAACGGTAAGAAAGAGTGCCTGATAAAATGTTTGGTCCAATATTTTCCATTGATTTCAAAAATAATCTAACTGGGCATAAATTTTCGTTTGATGAATTTCTTACTAGCCATTTGCTGCTTGCCAAACTTCTAGAACCGCCTTAATTTGTTTTGGAAAAAATGTTCTTGTATTCAATTCGGCCCGTAAATTCCATAACATCAAATTCCTTCTGCTAAAAGTGAACCTTGCAGTTCACATTCTCATTGCCTCTCCAAGCAAGTTTAAATAAGCAAAGGTGAAAAAACTTTTTTTGTGCTACATTGGAGGTTTCCTCGTCGTAGCTTTGGATGGTTTTAATGCTTTTGAACTAAGTTTTCTTTTTTCTTGAACACTTTGGAGCTGCGTCCTCTTGGTATCTCTGGCCAATCTTGCACATTTGACAGATATATGTGTGAATGGGTCGATTTTTGTGACGTACTCCGTAAAATATTGTTCTTGTACCATTCTTGCTGTAATATTCCACATTAATTAATATTAATACGAATGGCACCATCTTTAATAAATCTGTACAAGTGGTCGGATATGCAGATGACATAGACATTATTGCTAGGTTCACAGAATCTCTGATTGAAGCATTTCGATCACTAAGGGCGTCTGCACTTAGAATGGGTTTAAAAATAAACGCACAGAAAACCAAGTATATGTATTGTACTAGATCAGGCAACCAGATACCTAGACTATTAATTGATGATTTGGAACTGGAAGGTATGGACACCTTCGTCTACCTGGGCTCGCTGCTGACCAAAGACAACAATGTCAGCGAAGAAATTAAAAGAAGAATAGTGCTTGCCAATAAGTGCTATTATGGCTTGAGGAAACATATGGCCCCAAAACTACCCAGAAAAATTAAAGTTACCATATATAAAACACTAATAAGGCCAGTGTTAACATACGGGTCTGAAACATGGTCACTTACACAGAACGACCAAGAATTGCTTAACCGTTTCGAGAGAAAAATTCTAAGGAAAATATATGGAGGAATCCAAGAACAGGGTTTGTGGCGTAGGCGCTACAACTTTGAGTTATACAGAAGTTTTGGTGAACCTCACGTTGTAAAATGTATTAAATTAGGACGCCTTCGATGGATAGGACATGTAATTAGGCGAGATGAAGATGCCACGATCAGAAAAATTTTCGACCGAAGAGGACCAGTGGGAAAACGAGCCAGAGGAACACCAAAACTTAGGTATCAAGATAACATAGAGGATGATCTAACCTCCATTGGAGTAACAGCATGGAGAAGAGTTGCCAGAGACAGGTGCGAATGGAAGATTGTTCTGAAGAAGGCTTTGGCTCATAACGAGCTGTAATGCCACTGATGATGATGATGATTCCACATTGCCTTTTTTCATGTTAAAGACATAATCCTCAAGAATTTTTGCTAGTTCCGTTATGATAGTACATCTTTCAAGCGTAAAATTTCTCACCCGTAGGAACTTCGAAATTTGAATCCAAATAGAGCTTCTGGACCTCTGCGTGTTGAATGGGACATTTTCCGAAACCAATATTTTAATTTTTTCACCTGACTAGCATCCAAATCTTGATTTTTCTTCTGGATTCAATATATCTGTCCAAAATTGATTACGCCTCAATGACGTTTGTCAAACTGACAACAATAGAATTACCAGACACCTTCGTGACGGATCTGTCACAATTTGGTCGCTGGGAAATAGATTCTAACTCGATGCTGGGAAATTACGGGTAGGAAGGAGTTTTGTCAGTAGGAAACGTGGCGTTGCTATGACGTTTTATTAGTAAAAAATAGTCAAGTGAAATATTCCTTAAAAAATGTTTCTAATTTGAAGTTATATTTTTTGAGAATGACTTTTGTATACCCTGTAATTTAATGATCTTTCTCTTAATAGAATATTCTTGAAAATGCCTACGTTGGCAGCGAAGCGCGCACTGACATACTGATGAGTAAAATACGCCACTTACAACTTTAAAACAAGCTCTAGCTAACTCTCTACTCCTCCGCATCAACCACGTCGAAGCTCTTCTTAATATATCGCTTTTGAACGGTGTAATTCAATTTCCATCACAATGCTCTACAGTAAAGAACTTAAAGATAATCAACTAATGTATACGCTACTACAAAAACAAACGTAAATTGTATTAATTCTACACGGTTTAGGTAATGTATCATCAAGGAATTTCTTTATTAATTTGTTTGGCGTTTAAGTTGAACTACTTATTATTAATAGGGTTTTACAACTTTAACATTTTCAGTCTATAAAGTCCATAATAGATTACGTGATAGTTAAACAAAATTCACAAATACTCATTAGAGATATTAGAGCTATGAGAGGAGCAGTATGCGGATCAGATCACCACATGGTCAGGGCAAAAATTGTTTTCCCATATAGATTAAAGGACAGTGTCTCATCAAGCCAAGACGAACAACTTTTAAAAAGAATTGATCTTCCTCAATACAATCTGTCCAGTTTAATTCATGAGAGCACCCGCACACTATATAAGACTCGAATGGACTCCAAACTTGACGAAACACTAACAAATACCAAATGCATATATGAGAACATAATATCAAGTATTCATCAAACAGCACAGGAGGTCTTAGGAATCAAATAAAATAATATTAGTAACAAGCTTTGGTGGAATGAAGACGTCGAAAATGCGGTAACAGAAAAGAAAAGATTATACCATAAGTGGTTGAATACAAAAGATGACGCAGACAAAGACCGATACAATGAAATGAAGAAGAAAACTAGAAAGATAATTATGACCTCCAAAAATGAGATATGGGATAGAAGGTGCAGAGAGATAGAATCTTATATTGGAGGACGACAATGCACTGAGGCGTGGAAGTTTATAAACTCTGTTAAGAAGCCGACTAACGAGAAAAGGATTCTAAATCCCATAAATCCCGAGGATTGGACACATTATTACAAACATCTATTAAATGAGAACAGAGACGAATTTAAAGAAGATATGAATTCATCAAGAATCGAAATTCTGGGAGAGCATATTACCATAGATATCAACATAGTTCAAAAAGCTATAGCAGGGATGAAGAATGGAAAAGCAAGTGGACCAGAGGGAGTAACTACGGAATTAATAAAGAATGGCTTAGAGAAATTACACAAAATGATCACGGTGATATTTAACGAATATATTAATGGACATCCAACACCAGATGAATGGAAAACAGCATATATGACCCCAATATATAAAAAAGGTGACAGGAGAAATTTTAAAAACTATAGAGGGATATCGGTCACAAGCTCAATGAGTCGACTATACGGTCGAATACTATGGGACCTGATAGAGGAAGATTATCAATCGTCTGAAGACGAAGAACAAGGAGGATTTAGAGCAGGTCGTTCATGTACAGATAACATCTTCTGTCTTAAACAAATTATAGAAAAGAAAATTGTGACAAATAGAGAGTTACGTATGACTTTTGTAGATCTTGAGAAGGCATATGACACAGTCCCGCTAAATAAACTATGGGAAGTCCTGGGCACATCAAACAGACATCAAACATTGGTTAGTGCTCTCAAAGATCTATATTATGGTTCAAACTCCCAAATGAAATTCGGAAACCTCTTAGCTGAAAAATTTGCAGTTACTAAGGGTCTCAGACAAGGATGTTGTATCTCTCCGACTCTATTTAAGATTTATATCTCTGCAGCTCTGAAACAATGGAAAAGGAAAGTCAAGGGAATGGGTATACAATTGAACGATCAGGATTACATATATACTTTACAGTTTGCAGATGATCAGGTGGTGATCTCAAATGACAAAGATGACATGGAATACATGCTTAGAAAACTAATTGAAGAATACCAGAAATGGGGATTAAATATTAATTTAGAAAAGACAAAATACCTCTCAATTGGAGCTGAAGCAGAACAACTCGATATCGATGACATTCAAAAAAATAAATGCATGCAACGAATATAAATACCTGGGCGTCATCTTCGACCGTAGTGGAAAAGACGAACGAGAAATACAACATCGAATTGTACAAGCACGAAGAGCTATAGCATGTTTGAACGGAGTTCTATGGAGTAAAGAAATATCAAAGAAAAGAAAATGGAACATCTATGAGACAATGGTTAAAACTAGCCTACTTTATGGAGCTGAGACATGGCGAATAACCGAAAAATATAAGAAAAAGGTCAAAGCCACGGAAATGGATGCCATCAGAAGATCGATGAGAATATCAAGAGCCGACAGAATACGGAATGAAGTGATAAAACAACAAATGGGTATAAAGAGCACTATAATTGAGGATATTGAAAGAAAACAGCTCATATGGTATGGGCATGTGAGCCGAATGGGGGACGAAAGATTGCCTAAAAAAACGATGATGTGGCAACCCCCAGAGAAGAGGAGACGAGGAAGACCACCACAGAGCTGGAATCTGGGAGTTAGGAAGGCGATTAGCGCTCGAAATCTAGACGAAGACCTAACTCAAGACAGAATACAGTGGCGTGTGGGAGTCGGACAACGTCGTAAGACGTTATAAAAAAACCGAATATATATATATATATATATATATATATATATATATATATATATATATATATATATACATTTTCATGAAATGGAGAGAACTCAATTATCTAATCTAATTAAAGGCTAGGATGACACATCGAGTGGAAACGCATTTTATCCTAGGGCCACCCAGGAAAGTTACATAGATTACCCCTTACAAAAGTTACATAGATATAGAAGTAATAAAAAAACAGTTCATTATTGATAAAATTATATTATATTGAAAAAGTTGTTACAAACACGATTTAATGATTGCTTGCTCTGCCCGTCCATGGCTAAAACACAATGAGTATGCAAAAATTCGGCGATCATATTTCCCTTTTTTAACATTTTTAATCAAATGCTGAGCCTTCGTAAAGCACTAAAGCTTACAGCCGAAAATCGAGCATTAATAACAGGCCAGATTCAACGGCCGCACAATAAAAATGTATTGTTGAATATGTCACTTCATTGCATGGATTATGGATTGGATAGCAAAACACGATTTATAATTTGCAACATTTGTTTAACTATGAATAGCTTTAATCGGTGTATTTTTTGGTGAGTATTTTCAAATGCATTGAGGCAGATAACTATCAGGAAATACATACATCATTTGTTCGTTAAAAATTTTTGCAACGATCAATAAGAGGAAGCTTAAATTCATCAATAAATCTACATCTATTTACGAGTAGTAATCTTAATAAAGTAACTATTAGTAATAGTTTGCCAGTTTAAGTATTGCCGTGGACTCATATAAAACGAGGAGCTATTGGCGTCAACAATTACAAATAATTTAATTTTAATTTTTAATTTAATTTAATTTTTAAATAATACGACATGTTCTGTGGGACTAAAAACCTCAAATTATTTTGGTAATGACAACTTTAGCATGGTTCTGATTAACATTCGTTCCATAAGGTATAAAACAGATGAATTATTTTTGTTTCTAGAGGAATTAGGATTTCCCCCGATAGTTGCAGTTACCGAGTACTGGATTGAAGTCAACGAGCCTTTTTTTGTAGAAAATATATCACAATTGCCTAGGTATGATCGTCCAAGTTCAGTTCATGGTGGCACCCTAATTCTTTCTACAAATAATGATTTCTCCTCTATAACAAAATATGACTTTCTGTTGAATGAATTCTTTTTTGAGTTTTCATTGGTTTATAACAAGAATCTTAATCTATACATTCTTTGCATTTATAGATTACCTGATTCTTTCACGGAACTATTTTTTCACAACCTGTTAAATTTGTTAGACGACCTGCCTAATAAAAGCAGAAACATTTTATGCGGTGACTTGAATATTCATTACGCTGTTGCTTGTGCTACCCAATTATCCTTGGTCAGTATATTTAAATTGTATGATTTCACAATGCACGTTAATTCCTCTATAAGAATTACTAAAACAACATCTAGCATAATTGATTATATTGTCTCAGATTTCTCACCCGTTGATTTACGCTCTACAATTATTAATGCAGGACTCTCTGACTCGGACTCTGACCATGAAGCAGTATATACCAAGTTTAACACTCTTAACAAACCATCCTCGAAAACTCAACGTTTAGGTAGGATTTTTTCCACTCAGAACTTTCGTAAATTCCCAAATTTGTGCTTGACTTCTGGGTGGCACTTTCCCTCTGTGGACGTGGACTATAATTTCAGTGATTTTTTAGATAGGTTTGTCTGTATTTTCAATAAGGCATTTTCTTTCATTACAATTAAGTCAAAACATCACAAACCCTGGACTACCAAAGGTATCCGTGTATCAGCCAAAAATATGCATTCACTATCGTACATCAAGAAATTTACTACCAACGTCTGTGTCACTGAATATATCTCCAAGTACAGAGCAACCCATCTAAAACTTATTACAAAACAGCTTACAAAATGTACCATCAGAATGGTCTCAAGATCTAAAATTTTGCAGGAGAAACTTGGTCCATAATAAACGATCTTCGAAATAAAACCAACACAGCTCTCTCATTTTCTCTTCCAAATCCTGAAATTCTAAATGAATGCTTCGTTAATGTGAATAAAAATATAGCATCAACTATTTTGCCACTACAAGATCCTATCTCCCATCTCACCAATTCAAATCTCCCAAAAATTGGGTTGAAACTCCTAATCTCACTTATTAACGATTTCTTTGAAAAAGGTATATTTCCAGAGTACCTAAAGACAGTCATTAATATTCCTCTTCATAAGAATGGTGAAAAATCGAATGTCTGCAACTATAGACCTGATTAATGAGGGCTATATGCCTTATTATCATGAACTAAGAGGCGTCCGAATGACCCCTAATGGACTATATTAATTTCACCAACGCTTGATTTTAATCACACCCCGTCCCGGGATGGTAAGTTTGTCTAATCCTTTTTTAATATAAATTAGAATAAAAAGTTGAGTATAGTAAATACAGATTTTATTTCTGAATAAACGCTAATACTAAAAGCATGGACCTTATATAAATATTAATTTAGCACAATTTTGTACCGAAATATGAAGTCAGTAAACACTATATACCATGACGAAATAGTTCAGAATTCAAATAAAATGTCAAAATGTTTTTATATCTACCAAGTCCTGTCCTGAGCAAGGTTAAAACTGGAATCCTGGCTATCCTTACAGGTCCTTCTTGTTGTTGAACCTTAATGTGGTTGTAGCACTTATAAACACTTGGATTTATTCTTGCATGAATACGGCACTCTTAGCTAATTTTTACACTATTACAAATACTTCAAATTATAATGTATGGTATTGATACAAGTTACCATAGATGAACTATTACTATTCTCCACGCTACGTGCGAATACTTTCCAACTACTTGCGAACATATTTCATCGATAAAAAAACCATGATTCTCATTTCGAGATAACTAGCAACATTTGTATAAACCCCAACGGTGAAAAGCACTTCTTGACTCTCAATCTCCGAATATTAGCGGAAACGACAACGTCTGTACGCCCCAAAAGTGGACTGGTACTAACTGTTTAAAATTGATTCGACCTTCTTCCGATGCATAATAATTCCCGTGATCTGTGACGTAGTTTGTTTACGTTTAATTTCTAAGAACATGGCTTTCGAAAAATAGCCTCTGTTTATTTAGGCAGATTCTCGGAACAAGACCTATTACCTTACTACCGGTCCTACCCAAAATAATTGAGAGACTTATAAAAGCCCGACTTTTGTCCTTTCTCGTTGAAAACAACATTTTATCACAAAGTCAGTTCGGCTTTTTATCTAACAAATGTACCAGTGACGCTATGTTTTCAAGCACTAAACAATAATCTTTACACTGCCACTATCTTTTGTGACTATGCCAAAGCTTTTAATTGTGTAAATCACGACATTTTTGGGTCCTCTACTTTTTCTTATCTTTATAAATGACATCACTAACTTAAAAATCGATGTCAAATTTTTTCTTTTTGCTGATGATACCAGCATTACCTGGAGGAACTCTAATATTGCAACTCTTCATGCCACTATAACTTCTTATCTACTTAAAATAAAAACTTGGACTCTAATTTACTCTCTTTTAATGTGGATAAGACAGTAGCATTATTCTATAAAGAAGCTCTTCAATTCTTGCCTTAATCAGCCAGATCAGTATCGTTGATTCTGTAAAATTTCTTGGTATTTTTATAGACAGCAACCTTAAATGGTCCCCTCATATCGACTTGTTAAGTAAGAAACTGGCCTCAGTCTGCTATGCAATAAGATCTGTTTTGAAGGAAATCAACTTAGCATCTTCCAAAATAACATATTTTACTTCGTTCGAGTCTCATCTTCGATATGGCCTTCCTTTTTGGGATTCTAGTACAGCTGTTCAATCTGATGTTATTTTTAAATTACAAAAACGAGCAATACGGTATCTTTTTGGCCTCAGTAGATTAACACATTGCAGAAGCTACTTAAAAAATCACGGGATTTTAACTCTTCCCTCTTTATATATTTTAGAAACTGTTTGCTTAATTCGTAAACACATACATGTTTTTCCAGCAAGACCTAATCATGATTACTACACCAGAAATTCAACCTTTGATGTGTATTTACCAATCCCGTCCACTGAGTTAGTAAAGAAATCTATTTTGTATTCGGCAAAAAAATTATACAACCATCTCCCCTTGCAACTTAAATCTACAACTTCTTTCCTTAAGTTCCGTAAATGACAAAAGTCTATCTATCTGAAAGACCATATTATTCAGTGGAAGAGTATCTTAACGAATAACTAAGAAATTACAGTACCTTTTAGTACAAGCAACGTATCACATGCTGCATAGAACTTAAAATTATTATAATTTATTATTATTATATATATTATTATATATATTAATATTATTATTATTATAATTATTATAGTTAGTAAGGCCTTATTATGCAATTTGCGATTTAGTTAAATTTTGAAATGGATTGTATATTTTTATCTTTTATTTTGTGATATTGACGATTTATGTAATTTTAGTAAATTTTAATTGTTATTGCTATTATTATTATTTTTTGACTTTTTGTAAGCTTTGTCGATAAAATTGTACAAATTTTAGAGTCAATAAAGCATATTTCTATTCTATTTTATTCTATTCAAAACAAGACACAAAAAAATTTCTAATAACCAGTCTTTAAGACATTTGCAAAATATAGAAAAAGAAGTGTCTTCTTTCAGAAGTGACTTCAAAATAAATAAATTACCTTAAAAATGTGAATTTTCTCTTCTTATTTTTAAAAATAATATCGGAATTAACATCGTTTAATGATACATAAGAAAATAAATCTCTGAAACGATCTTTTAACTGCTACATTATTAGCAAATCTTAAACACGTAATCTTAAATTCTACTTTATATTCCTTTTTTATATTTCCCATGAAACAGGGACCTACAGATTGGCGAACAATAATTCCTTTTTAAATTCGCAAAGAACAGCTCTTATGAATTATGGACGGATGCCTAAAAAATGCAATTATCTGTTGTACGTGCCTCTGTCGATTGTCAATCTCCTTTTACGTATTTCTCAATTTCCAGAATTCTACAAAGAAAAAAGGAAATCGGGTCCGAACCTTAGTTACGTCTGCATGTAACAGGGGATAATAAGATTTCCTGTTTTACCGACTGATATTATATTACGGTGCTTCCCCAAAAGACGATGAGAAGATACGATTATCGGGGACAAAGACCGGCGGCGAAAAGGTCAGTGGGGAGATCTTTACCTTGAAAAAAAACGGCTGCTGAATTAATTAGCATTTTTATGTTTCCATTGTGAGACTTAGAAGCGGTTATAATTTTTCCTTTAAAACAGTTCGTTGAATTGGAATCTAGATTGCAATGTCTGCGAGCTGTTTCAATTCCCCAATTGTTGCGGTTGATTATTAAGTTTTGCGAAGAGCGCAATGAAATTTTTACAAAAAAGAAAACAATTTTGAAACTCCTTCTATATAAGTTTATATGTTTATACAAGTATATAAGCAATTTTTAAAACGAATCTTCTATACTGGCATTCTATTTTTTTTTCTTTCTCTATAGTGAAATGATGAGACGAGCGTCACGGAACTAGCGCCACAAGATGTCGTCGATTTTTTTTTGATATATACATAATTATTAACAATTTCACACACAAATTAATAAACAACAAGAAAAATAAGGTTATATTTTAAGGTAAATTTCATTATTTTTTTTGTTACAGAGATCGAGACATCATCGAGATTCCGAAACAACTCTCTTACCGGAAACTACACATATCATTTTATTGGAAACAAGTGAGTACATAATATTGATGTTTTTTTATTCCAAAAGTACTACTAAAGTTAACTTAAAACAAAAACTAAAAACCTGCTGCTCATATGTTACTTATAAGTTAGATTTTAAAGCTATTAAAACTATTACCAAAAGCGGAGCTCTACTGTCGATGGAATGGACCAACAAATAATGGATACATTAACCAGATACATAAACGCATAACCAGATTCAAATATACCTCAAAAATAAAGCAATCTCCAAGATTTTTATTGAGAAATGACTGTCGAATAATGTAATAAAACGCAAATGATCTGTTGCAGCACCAACACGAAGTACAGACGGTTGTGGATATGGAAAAATGACCTTTGCTTATTTCCAAAATACATTTTACAAATGAAATCTTTACCAGCTTTAAAGGGTACAACAAATAGTATATATTACATTAAGAGGTGACAGTATTATAATTTCCTTAAATTTCCTTAAATCTTTTAAAAGCAATCAGGAGACATTTAAGGAAATTTAAAAACGATAATATTAACCGTATTATACAGGAAAATGACAGCCTAAAAGTTCTACGCAGAAAGCTAACGAATGGGAAATGCGAAACTCATAAATTAAGAAATCTAACAACCGAGAGAGCAGGCAGGATTTCGATCAAATTATGGTACCAAAGATTACCACCATCCAGTAAAGACACTCATTGAAAAATCTATAGAATAGAACAAACCTCTTATCCTCACTTTCATAGATTTTCATAAAGCGTTCGACACGATCGAAATAGACAGCCTTATAGAAGCAATGCATGACAGCAGGATTGACCATATGTATAGTGAACTTATTTACGATATGTATTTACAAAAATGCCACTATAACTGTTAAAATACACGATAAAATCCGACCAATTAAAATATAACGTAGGATAAGGCAAGGAGATACATTGTCATCGAACTTATTCATAACGGCATTGGAGTATGCCTTTAAGATGGTCAATTGGGACCATATAGGAGTAACAATAGACGGCGAAAAGCTTAACTATCTCCGTTTCCTAGATGACATTGTCCTTATCACAGATAATTTAGGAGAAGCCTCATATATGTTAAATAAATTGGACTTCAAAGGTGGACCTCAGAATGAACTTGACCAAAACTAAGTTTATGAGAAATATGGTCCCCAATAACCATTTAACTATCCAAGACAAATGGTAGAACTGGTGGAGAAATATACGTATTTGAGTCAAATTATTATTTTGGGTCATTAAGAATCAGCAGGGATAATCAAACATACGAAATCCAAAGACGAATTACTATATTGTGGACAGCCTTTGGAAAAATGCGAGAATCACTTAGGGCCAACATATCAATTAGCCATCAAAAATTGGCAACAAAGATCACAAAATCGCAAATAAGTTTAAGGGAGGCCTATGTCCAGCAGTGGACGTGATAAATGAACGCTGGATGATGATAATGAGTGTTATAATTAAAGAAACTATCTAGATATATACAACTGTATATATAACTATCAGAACTACTTAGCAAAGGCAATGAAACAACAATGTGAACACAGTAGACTACTTATATGTAGTATAGGCAAATTGAAAACAGCTTTTAAGTGAAAAGGGACATGAAATAAAACATTGTAACTCAAAATAACAACAAACAACATACAAAACAACAATATAAAAACTTGAATAAAGAAGTCAAACGAGAAGTGGTTAAAAAGAAAAATAGTACATGGGAACAAAAATGCTATTACCTAGACAACCATATAGGAGGGACAAAGAGCTCTGAAGCCTGTAGAACTATAAAAACGATGAGAACAACGACAAAAAACCAAGTCATAATAAATAGAATACCAGACAACACATGGTTAGAGCATTTTGAGAACTTATTAACAGAGAGAAGAGAAAGGTTTAAACAGACAAATGAACAAGTGGAAGTAGAAGGAAGAATCGAAATATCAATAGAACAAGTGAATGAAGCAGTTAAGGGAATGAAATTAAAATCTCCAGGCCCAGGCGGAATACATCCAGAGTTGATTAGGTATGGATCATCAAAACTGTTTGAGATGATCCGAAAATTATTCGAAAGATGCTTAAACGGAGAAGAAGTTCCAGAAGAATGGAGACAATCGTATATCTCTCCAATACACAAGAAAGGCACAAAGATGAATCCTAAAAACTATAGAGGGATCGCAGTGATTGCTACTATAGGCCGACTATACTCAAAAGTACTACGAAACCTGATAGAAAATGATATTAAAGACAAACAACCCGAAGAACAAGCGGGATTTAGGGCCGGACGCTCCACTATGGACAATATCTTCACATTAAAAATGGAATTGCAATGGAAAAACGAGTGCAGAGAAATAGAGAAACTCATATAGCTTTAATAGATTTGGAAAAAGCATATGACAGTGTACCGATCTCCCAACTATGGATAGAAATGGGTAACTTGAAAATAAACCCAATTCTTATTAACGCCACTCAAAAATATTACGAACAAAACTTTGCAAGAATTAAAATGGGACAAGAAATCACCTCTCCTTTTCAAACAACAAAAGGACTAAGACAAGGCTGCTGTCAGTCACCCACCTTATTTAAAATCTATTTGGACAGATCCTTAGTGAAATAGGTAAAAAAATGTAAAAACATGGGAATAACGGTGGAAGAAAACAAGCTATATACACTTTTCTTTGCGGATGACCAGGTAGTAATTGCCGAAGACAGCTACGATCTTAGCAATATGGTGAGAAAACTACAAGAAGAATATGAGGTGGCAGGTCTAAACATGAATATGACAAAATGTGAATATCTCTCAGTGGGAACAGATGAAATATGTGACCTAGTCTTGGAAGACGACAAAATCAAAGGCGTGCAATCCTGAACAGAGAGTACTGGAATGGATCCCTCCTGAAAGAAGAAAGAGAGGACGACCACGGAGAAGTTGGCGCAACGATATTGATGAAGCAATGGCGGCAAGAGACTTAGAAGAGGCAACTGCATATGACAGAAAAAGATGGAAATTGGGGGCGGAGAAGCGGCGACAGCCGTAATAAATCCGTTATTATATATATATATATATATATATATATATATATATATATATATATATATATATATATATATATATATATATATATATATATATATATATATATATATATATATATATATATATATATATATATATAACTCAAAATAAACCACTACCTTAAAACACGTGATTATCTAAACGAAAATAAAGTTTGGTCACAAAACAAGCACGTTAACAACTCCCTTGCATCAATTTTATATAGAATTAACCTTATACAACAATCTATTAAGGCGATCATAAAAGTTACAAGGCTGGGATACTACACCGGAATACTTGGAAAATTAAAAAAAATAGAAGAGTTAGTAGAAAAAAAATGTATCCAACTGTATAAATGTGAAGATTAATTTAGATTTTATCCAGTAATTTTAAAATACAGTGCTAAGAAGCATTAAAATCATCAGATCTGAACGGTTCGTGGTACTTTATGAACATAGTCCTTTACTGGTGAGGGCTTGTTTCAGTAATTCGAGAATTTCTTCATATACATTATCACAAGCGGAACCGTCTATATGGTAACATTTTCTTGACACCCTCTGCTTTTTCTACACCCAAGTCATGCTCCATAAAGAGTAGTGTCTATTAAATCAGATTTCTCTGTATTTATTTCAGATCCCTGCTTGGTTCATTACTGTCGGAAGGGTAGAGAATGTGTAGTCAAAGATGGCGAACCGACCTGCGTTTGTCAAACGAGCTGCCCACCACACGAGCGACAAGTATGCGCTACCGATGGAAGGATATACTCGAACCACTGCGAAATCCACAGAGCGGCTTGTCTCTTCAACACTGTCATCACTTCTACTCGATGGTCGTTTTGCGAAAAAAACGGTAAGATATATAATTTGATACAAAATACGAGTATGACAATAAATTGAAAATTTTAACTTGTAATTTCTTGTTTTAGTATAATATTAATATTAACTGTATATTTGTGTTTTCTTAGTGTTTTGGCTTCTAGTGATTGGAAAACCAGTCATAAGATATTATAAGTAGCAAGACAAAAGAAATTATTGTATATTTCTGTATTTAGATAGTTAAGTACTGGTCCTATGAGCATTGTGACTAGTAGATTTTTTAGTAGACTCTTTTAGACTTTACAATAAAAAATATGCTTAATAAATAAATAATTAACACCTGCGAAAATAAATGCACTTAATATCATAAAAATCGAAACGAAAATACGATGTTTTTATACACACGCACGCTAAAGAAAAAGAATAATCTAGGTTAGAGGTAGACGATTCGATTAA